>NC_089802.1:75382127-75417127 GCF_029633855.1 Hoplias malabaricus | reverse complement strand
AATTGGATAAGCGCCTACAGATAATGAATGAATGAATGAATGAATGTAACGAGTGTCTCAAGGTCCAGTGTCTTCTAAGATGGACGCTCCTATTCACATTCAAATGAGTCCACACAGGTGTGTATCTGTACAAAGCATCGTTGACATGTTTTTTAATACTCGAGGCCTGGAGCTAACCACAATTTGACAGTTTGACCTAGTGAGCATATAAAAGCCAACAACGTTACCTGTTTGATCATTCTATTTACTCTGAGCATCTTTATCTTGTCAGTGCCTCAATGGCCTCAAGGCTACACTCTCTTTGCTTTAGTTTTCCAAAGGCTAATGCATGGGCATCATTAAAATGAGTTATAATACAAACTGCAGTAACTCTCCCAGTCACTCGCAGAGGTGGACAGTTACACACACTCACACGGACACTATGACACACACACACACACCTGTGGAGAATGTCACACAGCCAATCCACCTTCAAACACGTGTTTCTGGATTGTGAGAGGAAACCTGAGCACCTGGAGGAAACCTGGAGACACCGCTGCCTGTTAATGATCTTAACGACTTACCTGGAAGTTGACCTCGAATACATTTGTCCGGGGAAAATCAGTGGGGTTTGAGTGTGAGCGCGGTGGTGGGAGACATTTTCCTGACCCTTTGGCCGATCCTTCAAGGTTCTCAAGCCTCTAAAGGCTCTGTAGTCTAAACTAAAACCCATGGAGCCGTGAGATTTCCCAAGGTTCCTCTGTCCAGCTGCAGCTGAGAGGATTAACTGATAGTGATAGAGAGTAATCTCCTGATCGTGAGATAACAGAGATCAGCTCTGGCTTCTCTCCTCCATTAGGGCCACTGTGTGAAGACGTCTAAGTCCAGGCCTCTGCCTCTGGTGTGTGTAGAGTGTTTTAAAGAAGCTATGCTGACACAGTGCCATGCTCTGATTCAAACACAACATAAACATCTGTAACCGTCTTCTACTAGAATCCAACAGCAAGAGACAGCTCCACACGCAGGGAAATGAGCAGGAGGGTTCATACCTTATTTTTAAAAAGTGTTCTTAGTTTTCTGTCTCAGGGAAAAACACCCAAAGACATAGATTTTACATGTTCACATTATTTTCAGCAATTGGTTCTGTAAACTGTAAAATCTTCCTATAACAGTGAAATACCGTAAATTCTTTTACCATCCAAAACACTAATTTTTACATCTCTTTACTGTAAAAAAAATACATTATTTCACTGTTAAATTAACAAAACATTAGGGGGTGGTACAAGTCTCCAAGGACTGGGAGGAGCTGAGACTCATTAGGGAGCTCCCAGCATGCATTGCTTCTCTATATTTTCTTTGATTTTCTGAGTTTCATTGTTTTTTTCTGTCTTTGAGACTTTTTGATTTTGGGTTGCATTGGGGCGATTATGGCGCGGTGGTGCAGCAGGTTAGTGTCACAGTCACACAGCTCCAGGGACCTGGAGGTTGTGGGTTCAAGTCCTGCTCCGGGTGACTGTCTGTGAGGAGTGTGGTGTGTTCTCCCTGTGTCTGCGTGGGTATCCTCTGGGTGACTGTCTGTGAGGAGTGTGGTGTGTTCTCTCTGTGTCTGTGTGGGTTTCCTCTGGGTGACTGTCTGTGAGGAGTGTGGTGTGTTCTCTCTGTGTCTGCGTGGGTATCCTCTGGGTGACTGTCTGTGAGGAGTGTGGTGTGTTCTCTCTGTGTCTGTGTGGGTTTCCTCCGGGTGACTGTCTGTGAGGAGTGTGGTGTGTTCTCTCTGTGTCTGCGTGGGTTTCCTCCGGGTGACTGTCTGTGAGGAGTGTGGTGTGTTCTCCCTGTGTCTGCGTGGGTATCCTCTGGGTGATTGTCTGTGAGGAGTGTGGTGTGTTCTCTCTGTGTCTGTGTGGGTTTCCTCCGGGTGACTGTCTGTGAGGAGTGTGGTGTGTTCTCCCTGTGTCCGCGTGGGTTTCCTCCGGGTGACTGTCTGTGAGGAGTGTGGTGTGTTCTCCCTGTGTCTGCGTGGGTTTCCTCCGGATGACTGTCTGTGAGGAGTGTGGTGTGTTCTCTCTGTGTCTGCGTGGGTTTCCTCCGGATGACTGTCTGTGAGGAGTGTGGTGTGTTCTCTCTGTGTCTGCGTGGGTTTCCTCCGGATGACTGTCTGTGAGGAGTGTGGTGTGTTCTCTCTGTGTCTGTGTGGGTTTCCTCCGGGTGACTGTCTGTGAGGAGTGTGGTGTGTTCTCTCTGTGTCTGTGTGGGTTTCCTCCGGGTGACTGTCTGTGAGGAGTGTGGTGTGTTCTCCCTGTGTCCGCGTGGGTTTCCTCCGGGTGACTGTCTGTGAGGAGTGTGGTGTGTTCTCCTTGTGTCTGCGTGGGTTTCCTCCGGATGACTGTCTGTGAGGAGTATGGTGTGTTCTCTCTGTGTCTGCGTGGGTTTCCTCCGGATGACTGTCTGTGAGGAGTGTGGTGTGTTCTCTTTGTGTCTGCGTGGGTTTCCTCCGGATGACTGTCTGTGAGGAGTGTGGTGTGTTCTCTCTGTGTCTGTGTGGGTTTTCTCCGGGTGACTGTCTGTGAGGAGTGTGGTGTGTTCTCTCTGTGTCTGCGTGGGTTTCCTCCGGATGACTGTCTGTGAGGAGTGTGGTGTGTTCTCTCTGTGTCTGCGTGGGTTTCCTCCGGATGACTGTCTGTGAGGAGTGTGGTGTGTTCTCTCTGTGTCTGTGTGGGTTTCCTCCGGGTGACTGTCTGTGAGGAGTGTGGTGTGTTCTCTCTGTGTCTGCGTGGGTTTCCTCCGGATGACTGTCTGTGAGGAGTGTGGTGTGTTCTCCCAGTGTCTGTGTGGGTTTCCTCCGGGTGCTCCGGTTTCCTCCCACAGTCCAAAAACACACGTTGGTAGGTGGATTGTTGACTCAAAAGTGTCCATAGGTGTGAGTGTGTGTTGCCCTGTGAAGGACTGGCGCCCCCTCCAGGGTGTATTTCCGCCTTGCGCCCAATGATTCCAGGTAGGCTCTGGACCCACCGCGACCTTGAACTGGATAAGGGTTACAGATAATGAATGAATGAATTGGGGTGATTATTTTGTGTATTTGTGTGTGTGTGTGTGTGTGTGTGCATGTTGTGACAAGATGTGTGCTGGTCAGTAAAAATATATGTTGTTTGTATTTAAATACTATGGGGTTTTTATGGTGTATAACTGTTTTTTAACAGAAAAGTACTGTTAACAAAACTGAATGTAAAATTTACAATTGCCAAAAATAATACTGTAAAGTCATATACATTTTGACTGTATATTTTACTGTGAAATTTTGGCAACCACAGCTGCCGTTTTTTTTAACCATACTTTTTTTTTACAGTGTTGCCTTCACACGTTCATTAATTAATTAATTAATTCATTTTCTGTAACCACTTTGTTATGAACAGGGTTGATCTGGGCCCTTTACAGAGCATCACACACTCACCCAGTCACACACACACACACACACACACACACACACACACACACACACACACACACACCTGTGGACAGTTTCTCACACTCACACTGTCACTCACACACTCACATTTTTGGACAGTTTCACACAGTCAAACCAGCCTACCAACATTACTGTTCACGCTGTGGGAGAAAAATAGCACCAGGAGGAAACCTACACAGACACAGAGAGTACACACCAGACTCTTCACAAACTGTGACCCAAGGAGAGGATCAAACACTGGACCTAAAGACCCTTAAAAACTGTGGTAACCACACTTCAGTTCAGTCGTAGAGAGGCTCAGGGAGGGGTTTTTCTGAATCTTCAAATGTTCTTTCTTGTCTATTTCCTTTTTTTTTCTTTCAGAAATGGCTTCAGGCCCTTAGTTCTGAATTATATTCTTACAACAGAACGATTAGGTATTTTTGCTTCTCCAGGCTCCTCACAGAGTACCAGGGTGTAATTAATCTATTCATTACAACGCTGTCCTTAAATCAAGGTCAAGAGGGAGGGAGATGGTGGCTTCCTACCCTCCTCCATATGTTACATAATGGAGTTTCTACAGTGCTGAGCCCGGCGTAACATTGACAGCTGAGTGGAGCCTCACAATGACTTTGAAGTTTGAATTTTAAGGTAAAAATCATACCTAGTGGTTCTTTAAAGTTCACTTATAATACAGACTTGTGGCCTTGTTAAGGAGGTTGTTAAATGAGCCATATCCTCGAAAAAGGGAGAGCAGTGCAGCCTGACATCAAAAGAAGAAAGTGGGAGGAGTGTGTGTGTGTGTGTGTATGTGTGTGTGTCTCAAGGGATGAGCGATTCTCCAGAAACTATAACACTGAGTGTCTGCTCCCAACCCATGGTCTTCTGTGCGGTCACCCAGTTGCTCTCGTCTGTTTCTCTTCTCCCTCCTTCAGCTTTCATCTTCCTTCATGTTCCGGCCTTTTAACAAATCCATCAGAGCTGAAGAGAATGGCTTTTCCACCTGTATTTCTACTTATATCTCTCATGAGAAAACGATTGGGCCTTTGTACACCACGTCCAGGCACGTCCTATTGGGGCACTTTCTCGTATGTCGCCATGCCCCATGCCAAACGTGGGCTGGAGGAGTATAAGACCCTGCAACACTGGGTAGAGGAGCAGTGGAAGTGTATTCTCTGGAGAGGAGTGGTGTTTGTGATCCTTGCTAATCTTTCGATCATCAGTAGCTGATCTCACTAATGCTCTCATGGCTGAATCCAGTCAAATCCTTACAGCAATGTTCCAGCGTCTAGTGTAAAGCCTTCCCAGAGGAGTAGAGACACTTACTGCAGTAACAACTTTGACTGGATCAGTAGCTGTCAAATGTCAACGTACAGCTACATGCATTCGTCTATTACTACTTTAGACCAAATAAACTAATAAACTGCCACACTCTTGTTGACGGTGCAGAAAAACCTGTAGAACTTGAATCGTAATGTCAGAAAAAAGGCCACCTTCTACAAACAATCCACACAACTGTAACACTACACTAATGACACTACACCCATGCCTTCACTTCAAATTCAAAAGTCATTCATGTTTTTATGAATATTTTTGCAATCATTCATTCATTGTTTGTAAGCGCTTTTCCAGTTCAGGGTCACGGCGGGTCCGGAGCCTACCTGGAATCACTTGGTGCAAAGCAGGAACAAGTCCTTTACAGGGTGACAAACACACATTCACACTTTTGAGTCTCCAATCCACCTACCAATATGTGTTTTTGAACCGTGGGAGGAAACTGGAGCACCCGGAGGAAACCCACGCAGACACAGAGAGAACACACCACACTCCTCACAGACAGTCACCCGGAGGAAACCCACGCAGACACAGAGAGAACACACCACACTCCTCACAGACAGTCACCCAGAGGAAACCCACGCAGACACAGAGAGAACACACCACACTCCTCACAGACAGTCACCCGGAGGAAACCCACGCAGACACAGGGAGAACACACCACCCTCCTCACAGACAGTCACCCGGAGGAAACCCACGCAGACACAGAGAGAACACACCACACTCCTCACAGACAGTCACCCAGAGGAAACCCACGCAGGCACAGGGAGAACACACCACACTCCTCACAGACAGTCACCCGGAGGAAACCCACGCAGACACAGAGAGAACACACCATACTCCTCACAGACAGTCACCCGGAGGAAACCCACGCAGACACAGGGAGAACACACCACCCTCCTCACAGACAGTCACCCGGAGGAAACCCACACAGACACAGGGAGAACACACCACACTCCTCACAGACAGTCACCCGGAGGAAACCCACACAGACACAGGGAGAACACACCACACACCTCACAGACAGTCACTCGGAGGAAACCCACGCAGACACAGAGAGAACACACCACACTCCTAACAGACAGTCACCCGGAGGAAACCCACGCAGACACAGAGAGAACACACCACACTCCTCACAGACAGTCAACCAGAGGAAACCCACGCAGACACAGGGAGAACACACCACACTCCTCACAGACAGTCACCCGAGGGAAACCCACGCAGACACAGGGAGAACACACTACACTCCTCACAGACAGTCACCCGGAGGAAACCCACGCAGACACAGAGAGAACACGCCACACTCCTCACAGACAGTCACCCGGAGGAAACCCACGCAGACACAGGGAGAACACGCCACCCTCCTCACAGACAGTCACCCGGAGGAAACTCACACAGACACAGGGAGAACACACCACACTCCTCACAGACAGTCACCCGGAGGAAACCCACACAGACACAGGGAGAACACACCACACTCCTCACAGACAGTCACCCGGAGGAAACCCACACAGACACAGGGAGAACACACCACACACCTCACAGACAGTCACTCGGAGGAAACCCACGCAGACACAGAGAGAACACACCACACTCCTAACAGACAGTCACCCGGAGGAAACCCACGCAGACACAGAGAGAACACACCACACTCCTCACAGACAGTCAACCAGAGGAAACCCACGCAGACACAGGGAGAACACACCACACTCCTCACAGACAGTCACCCGAGGGAAACCCACGCAGACACAGGGAGAACACACTACACTCCTCACAGACAGTCACCCGGAGGAAACCCACGCAGACACAGGGAGAACACACCACACTCCTCACAGACATTCACCCGGAGGAAACCCACACAGACACAGGGAGAACACACCACACACCTCACAGACAGTCACTCGGAGGAAACCCACGCAGACACAGAGAGAACACACCACACTCCTAACAGACAGTCACCCGGAGGAAACCCACGCAGACACAGAGAGAACACACCACACTCCTCACAGACAGTCAACCAGAGGAAACCCACGCAGACACAGGGAGAACACACCACACTCCTCACAGACAGTCACCCGAGGGAAACCCACGCAGACACAGGGAGAACACACTACACTCCTCACAGACAGTCACCCGGAGGAAACCCACGCAGACACAGGGAGAACACACCACACACCTCACAGACAGTCACTCGGAGGAAACCCACGCAGACACAGAGAGAACACACCACACTCCTAACAGACAGTCACCCGGAGGAAACCCACGCAGACACAGAGAGAACACACCACACTCCTCAGAGACAGTCAACCAGAGGAAACCCACGCAGACACAGGGAGAACACACCACACTCCTCACAGACAGTCACCCGAGGGAAACCCACGCAGACACAGGGAGATCACACTACACTCCTCACAGACAGTCACCCGGAGGAAACCCACGCAGACACAGAGAGAACACGCCACACTCCTCACAGACAGTCACCCGGAGGAAACCCACGCAGACACAGGGAGAACACGCCACCCTCCTCACAGACAGTCACCCGGAGGAAACTCACACAGACACAGGGAGAACACACCACACTCCTCACAGACAGTCACCCGGAGGAAACCCACACAGACACAGGGAGAACACACCACACTCCTCACAGACAGTCACCCGGAGGAAACCCACACAGACACAGGGAGAACACACCACACACCTCACAGACAGTCACTCGGAGGAAACCCACGCAGACACAGAGAGAACACACCACACTCCTAACAGACAGTCACCCGGAGGAAACCCACGCAGACACAGAGAGAACACACCACACTCCTCACAGACAGTCAACCAGAGGAAACCCACGCAGACACAGGGAGAACACACCACACTCCTCACAGACAGTCACCCGAGGGAAACCCACGCAGACACAGGGAGAACACACTACACTCCTCACAGACAGTCACCCGGAGGAAACCCACGCAGACACAGGGAGAACACACCACACTCCTCACAGACATTCACCCGGAGGAAACCCACACAGACACAGGGAGAACACACCACACACCTCACAGACAGTCACTCGGAGGAAACCCACGCAGACACAGAGAGAACACACCACACTCCTAACAGACAGTCACCCGGAGGAAACCCACGCAGACACAGGGAGAACACACCACACTCCTCACAGACATTCACCCGGAGCGGGAATCGAACCCACACCCTCCAGGCCCCTGGAGCTGTGTGACTGCGACACTATCTGCTGCGTCACCGTGCCACCCGTTTTTGCATTAATGCAGCGCAGAAATCTGGTTCAAACAATCCCTGAACCTGTAGAGTCTGCCCTTCCCTCCTAGTTCCTCCCAAGATCATATACGACTCACTCGCAGAGTCATGAAGCAATGAAGAGAGATTGAGCTACACAACCCTTCTCCAAATAATACACAGTGCAGTCTCTGCAGGGCTGAGCCCAGGTCAGTGAAGCATCACAATGATTTGAAGGTATAATTTTACTGTGAAGTAAAGTAAAGGCCAGTTTAAGGTGTAATGTGAAATGGAGGAAATACCCCCAGACTCCAGAGGGTTAAAACTGAAGTTCTCATGCTGTAGAACAATGGAAATCAGACCAAGAGACAAGCGTGCAACAATGCGCCCAGTGCCTCTAAAAATGTTTAGCCCACATCTTCTGCAGTAAAAATAAAGGCTTGTACACACTGCAATGGCCGTTGTCTTTGAGAAGTGTGGTTTCTGGCCACAGCGCTGTGTTGTTTTTTGAGTCAGTGTTACGAGTGTGAAAGATAAACATTTACAGAAGTGTAATTAGGTCTAAATAGATGGTCTTTCAGTAAATAATTAGTTAATGACAGGTTAATGAACTGTCCCTTAGGAGTAATTATGTTTGCACCTCTAACCTTAATTATTTGTCTTGGCACACAGCCCCAGTGCTGTCCCTCAAGAGTGACCTGGTCACTCAGTGGCCACACACACAAACACAAACACACACACAGAGAGAGAGAGAGAGAGAGAGAGAGAGAGAGAGAGAGAGAGCTGATAAGTGTCCTTTCAGGGTCATAGGGCAGAGATAACGGCCGCATTCCTCAGCAGACTGTTACCACTTTAGGTTTTCTGCGTCTTTTAAACATAGAACATTTTTTAGAACTGACCCATATTCAAAACCTTCCTCATAATGAAACTGAGAGAAACTAAGATTCAAACTCTCAATCTCTCTCTCTCTTTCTCTCTCTCTCTTTCTTTCTCTCTCTCTCTGTCTCTCTTTCTCTCTCTCTCTTTCTCTCTCTCTCTCTCTGTCTCTCTCTCTCTGTCTGTCTCTCTCTCTCTCTCTCTCTTTCTCTCTCTCTCTCTCTGCCTCTCTCTCTCTCTCTCTCTCTCTTTCTGTGTGTCTCTCTCTCTTTCTCTCTCCCTCTATCTCTCTCTCTCTCTCTCTGCCTCTCTCTTTCACTCTCTCTCTCTCTCTCTCTCTCTCTGTGTGTCTCTCTGTCTCTCTCTCTTTCTTGCTCGCTCTCTCTCCTGTCTCTCTCTCTCTCTCTCTCTTTCTGTGTGTCTCTCTCTTTCTCTCTCCCTCTATCTCTCTCTCTCTCTCTCTCTGCCTCTCTCTTTCACTCTCTCTCTCTCTCTCTCTCTCTCTCTCTCTCTCTCTCTCTCTGTGTCTCTCTGTCTATCTCTTTCTTTCTCGCTCTCTCTCCTGTCTCTCTCTATCTGTCTCTGTCTCTCTCTCTCTCTCTCTCTCTCTCTCTCTCTATCTCTGTGTCCTCTGTCCAAGATGTCCCCACATTTTCTCATCCACTTTCTGCTGTTATTCCCTCTTCTTCTAACTGCTAACAGCGTCCTGCTGGATGTCCTCAGACTCTGATCACAATGGCCTCCATCTAAGAGTTTACAGCGAGGAAGTGTATGAGCCTCTGAAGCCGAATGAGCTGGTTTTATGAGGATGTGATTCGGGTTGAGGGCGCTGAGGCAGAGCTTTGGGACCAGTACATCGTCCACTCAGAGTCTGGCTTTGAGTTTATGAAGGACATTCACACGAAGGACTTCACAGAACACGCGGATAGAGACAAAGAGTTAAACGTGTTCAGCAATCTGCCATAACATTAAAACCACACACTTGTTTCTTCAGTCACTGCCCATTTGATCAGCTCTACTGACCATATATATGCACTTTGCAGGTCTACAATTACAGACAGTGATAGTGGTATAGACTATCTGTTGCTCTGCATACTTTATCAGCACACCTTCTTCCTGTTCTTCAGTGGAGGTCTCAATCAGAGCAGGTCTGATTTCTCAGGATCTTTCTCAGCGCTGCAGTGACAGTGATGTGGTGCTGGTGTGTTGCACTGACACAACTGGATCAGACACAGCGGCGCTTGCTGGAGTTTTTAAACACTGCCCACACTTTGTCGGTCTTCTTTGTGGCTGTAAAGCACAGTTTGTGCACAGGATGTGGCTTTTCTCACCGTCTTATAGTTATAGAGATAAAAGAAAGACAAACCTCCTCTCCGTGAGGATGAGAATCATCTGTGAGCGCTGACTCGTGAAAAGGGCTCTCACTCGGGAGGAAACGAGCACTTAATGGCCTGAAATACACAGATAACACCGTGTGGGGGAGGGGGTGTGAGAGAGAGAGAGACCCAGAGAGAATGAGGGAGAGAGAGAGTGAGAGTGTGAGAGAGAGTGAGAGTGTGAGAGAGAGTGAGAGTGAGAGTGTGAGAGAGAGAGAGAGACCCAGAGAGAATGAGAGAGAGAGAGAGAGACCCAGAGAGAATGAGGGAGAGAGAGAGAGAGAGAGAGAGTGAGAGTGTGAGAGAGAGCATGTGCGTGGTAGGGAGGAATGAGTGTGATTTATATTCTTGGTGGCCTGTCTTAATGCATCACGTCAGTTGAAAATCACGTTTACCCAGGTCTCCGCTCCCCTCAGTCAGCCATGACATGTTTACTATCTCTAGTTTGTTTCTTCAGAATCTGCTACAGGGCTAACGTTGCTAACAAGTGTAATGAAAGATAATGGAAATGGAAGATAAGCATTGTGCACACATTCTTACACTCTGTCTATAACCCCACTGAGTCAGGTTCTCAGAGCTAGTCACGCTTCTGTGGTTACGATCAACCTGTTACATATTAAAATAGACACAATTCTGATCTTAATGTGGCAGCTGACCTCATAAAATTATTATTGATTTAATGTTAGTGTATGATTCTCTCTCTCTCTCTCTCTCTCTCTCTCTCTCTCTCTCTCTGTCTCTCTCTCTCTGTGTGTGTGTGTGTCTCTCTCTCTCTCTCTCTCTCTCTCTCTCTGTGTGTGTGTGTGTGTGTCTCTCTCTCTCTCTGTCTCTCTCTCTCTCTCTCTCTCTCTCTGTGTCTCTCTCTCTCTCTCTCTCTCTGTCTCTTTCTGTGTGTCTCTTTCTCTCTCTCTTGCTCTCTCTCTCTCTCTCTCTCTCTCTGTGTGTGTGTGTGTGTGTCTCTCTCTCTCTGTCTCTCTGTGTCTCTTTCTGTATGTGTCTCTTTCTCTCTCTTGCTCTCTTTCTCTCTTTCTCTCTTTCTCTCTCTCTCTCTCTCTGACTCTCTTCCTCTTTCTTTAAGTTTATTTCAATTTTAAATATAGGACATTTTTAGAACTGAGCCATATTCAAAACCTTCCTCATAATGACACTGAGAGAAACTAAGACTCAAACTCTCTCTCTCTCTCTCTCTCTCTCTCTGTGTGTGTCTTTTTCACTCTCTCTCTTTCAGTCTGTCTCTCTCTGATTGAATTTTCCAGCGTCCCCATGCTTGGGTTCTGGGGCGGTCAGTCTCTCTCTCTCTCTCTGTCTTTTTCACTCTCTCTCTTTCAGTCTGTCTCTCTCTCTCTCTGTCTGTCTCTCTCTCTCTCTCTCTCTCTCTCTCTCTCTCTCTCTCTTTCTCTCTGTGCTAAAATTTGTCATTTATTTGGACAGTTGTTCTGTGACTGAATCCAACTGATAAAGCTCCATCATTATGTTGTGCATTAGGGAGTGAGACTCTAATAAATGCGTCAGAGAACACTCTCTTCTAATCAAAAGTAGCAGTGTGTGTGTGTGAGAGAGAGAGAGAGAGTGAAAGAGAGAAAGCTGAGTCAATGTATTGTAGATAATGCTCTGTGCTGGTTAAAGTGAACGTGTCCCTCCCTTGGCCCCCGGCTCGTTTCTCTCCAGGAGAATAACCCAGACCCCGGGCTGAGCGAAACCACAGCCGTGCGGTAGAATCTCACTTTAAAAACCCTGAGGAAAAAAAAATGAAAGAATAAAACAAAGAGAGAGATTATAAAAAGCCCCTCGTCCCCATTTCGTTGAAGTAGAACTGCACTGTGGTCTGTAACTTTACGGTTAAACAACTACATACTTACAATATCAGATTATTAACTGTATCTTAGAAGTTGATTGAATTTTCCAGCGTCCCCATGCTTGGGTTCTGGGGCGGTCAGTCCACGGTTCTGAAAACCTCAGTCAGTTCTTAGCTCAATTTTCACATGCTTGTCTTTTGTGTCTGATTTCCTTTCTTTGAAGTCTTTGAACTCAGACAGTCTCAGAGCCTTGTGTTTCATGTCTCACGTCTCTAGCTCGTGTCGGTTTATGTGCAGCAGTAAAATAGACCTGTCCTTTTAAAATCTGCATGGTTTTAACAAAGAAAAAGACAAAGATGGCCCCGGTTCAGCCGTTGCTTTTCTTTCAGCGCATGTGAAATGAGAAAAATGTCATGACCGCAGCAACTTGGCAGCTTCAGCAGCTGGAGAAAGGGAAGGATGTCTTTCCAGAACGCACTGATGGGGATTTTAAGATATGGCTGCTTTCAGCTGTTTGGCTTGGTGTTCCACGGTGGCTGGACTTCAAAGAGAAAACTCAACAAGACAAAAGAGACTGACCATAACTAGACAGAAGACTTCTGCTGTTATTTTTCTTATTTATGTGAGTGTGAGGGACTCGGTGAGTGGGTGAAATTGTCCAAACAAACTGGACACTACCTGTTATCACTTAGGCCTTTCAAACATTTGTACACAACTGATACATATTATATACTCAACTTTTTAATTGAAATGTATTCAGTAGAAGTGTTCACAAGGCCATTCAACTGTATACGAAAGACCAGATGCTGATTTATTTAAGTCGAGTTTAAATGAGATGTGAGGTGTGAAGATACAGGAAGGGACGATCTCTGTACAAAGGGCTTCATCGGCAATAAGTAAATATAAACTGTGAATAACAGCACGAAACAGGAAGTAATACACCAAGGTGCTGCAAGCCACAGGCATGAACATGGGCTCCAATGCACACGTGCACACACAGGCTCACGTTTCTGCAAAATGCATTTCACAATAACGCGGTGGTTTAAGGCTTGTTTCATGCAAATTCCTCTTCTTAATCTACAACACAACTTGAAGCAAGGTCCCCCAGGGTTTAACCACGAGATCCATCAGTTTACAGTTGGTGATAACATGTTGTAAAATAAAAAGGGCTTCATTCTAACAGGGTTTCATCAGGCTGCAGTTGTGTTAGACAGAAGACGGTGGGCTATATTCGGGTCTGGACAGTGGGTTTTGAGTTACAGTCACGTTCAGACAGATTATATTTGGGGTCCAGTGAGATTGAGGCTAGAAAACATTATTAGACTTACGTGAGTTTTTAGAGAGAGAGGTTTTAGAGGTTACGTGAGTTTCAGATGCCAGTTTTTGGGCTAGAGTTGAGTTTAGGCTGGAAGTTGTTGGGCTAGAATTTAGTCACTGGTCCCAGAAAGGGTTTAAGTGAAGACGGAGACCAGGACGGTGAAAGGAACAGTAGATAGGATTTGACCTTAAAATTACAGCGTCAGAATCATTGTGCTGCCTCACTGACTTGTAATATGGACTAGTCATCAGTTTGTGTCAGTGGTGTGTGATTTTCTCCTGCGACGTCACCAGCGCGCCATTATAGCAGTTATAGTCAAAATGAAAACAGTGAAGAACATACATTATATTTAAACTTGGGCAGCAGTGAGCTGTAAAATTGGAGAAGTATGAGCAAAATGAGAGAATACCACAAAAAGACAAACTCAGCAAGGAAACCAGGGACTGTTACTTGGATACATAGAAGACATAGTGGGACCATAAGAGACATAGTGGGTTATGAAGAAAACATATTGGGACCATCATGGACCTAGTGGGGGACATAGAAAACATAGTGGGACCAGAAGAGACATAGTGGGGGCACACCAAAGACATAGTGGGACCATCACGGACCTAGTGGGGGACGCCAAAGACATAGTGGGACCAGAAGATACATAGTGGGGGACACCAAAGACATAGTGGGACCAGAAGAGACATAGTGGGGGACACCAAAGACATAGTGGGACCAGAAGAGACATAGTGGGGGACACCAAAGACATAGTGGGACCATAAGAGACATAGTGGGGGACACCAAAGACATAGTGGGACCAGAAGAGACATAGTGGGGGACACCAAAGACATAGTGGGACCAGAAGATACATAGTGGGGGACACCAAAGACATAGTGGGACCAGAAGAGACATAGTGGGGGACACCAAAGACATAGTGGGACCATAAGAGACATAGTGGGGGACACCAAAGACATAGTGGGACCAGAAGAGACATAGTGGGGGACACCAAAGACATAGTGGGACCAGAAGATACATAGTGGGGGACACCAAAGACATAGTGGGACCAGAAGAGACATAGTGGGGGACACCAAAGACATAGTGGGACCAGAAGATACATAGTGGGGGACACCAAAGACATAGTGAGACCAGAAGATACATAGTGGGGGACACCAAAGACATAGTGGGACCAGAAGAGACATAGTGGGGGGACGCCAAAGACATAGTGGGACCAGAAGAGACATAGTGGGGAACACCAAAGACATAGTGGGATCATAAAATACATAGTGGGGGACACCAAAGACATAGTGGGACCAGAAGAAACATAGTGGGGGGACTCCAAAGACATAGTGGGACCAGAAGAGACATAGTGGGGAACACCAAAGACATAGTGGGATCATAAGAGACATAGTGGGGGGACGCCAAAGACATAGTGGGACCAGAAGAGACATAGTGGGGGGATGCCAAAGACATAGTGGGACCAGAAGAGACATAGTAGGGGACACCAAAGACATAGTGGGATCATAAGAGACATAGTGGGGGGACACCAAAGACATAGAGGGACCAGAAGATACATAGTGGGGGGACGCCAAAGACATAGTGGGACCAGAAGAGACATAGTGGGGGACACCAAAGACATAGTGGGACCATAAGAGACATAGTGGGGGACACCAAAGACATAGTGGGATCATAAGATACATAGTGGGGGACACCAAAGACATAGTGGGACCAGAAGATACATAGTGGGGGACACCAAAGACATAGTGGGATCATAAGATACATAGTGGGGGACACCAAAGACATAGTGGGACCAGAAGAGACATAGTGGGGGGACGCCAAAGACATAGTGGGACCAGAAGAGACATAGTGGGGAACACCAAAGACATAGTGGGACCAGAAGAGACATAGTGGGGGGACGCCAAAGACATAGTGGGACCAGAAGAGACATAGTGGGGGGATGCCAAAGACATAGTGGGACCAGAAGAGACATAGTGGGGGACACCAAAGACATAGTGGGACCAGAAGAGACATAGTGGGGGGACGCCAAAGACATAGTGGGACCAGAAGAGACATAGTGGGGGGACGCCAAAGACATAGTGGGACCAGAAGAGACATAGTGGGGGGACGCCAAAGACATAGTGGGACCAGAAGAGACATAGTGGGGGACACCAAAGACATAGTGGGGGACACCAAAGACATAGTGGGATCATAAGATACATAGTGGGGGACACCAAAGACATAGTGGGATCATAAGATACATAGTGGGGGACACCAAAGACATAGTGGGATCATAAGATACATAGTGGGGGACACCAAAGACATAGTGGGATCATAAGATACATAGTGGGGGACACCAAAGACATAGTGGGACCATAAGAGACATAGTGGGGGACACCAAAGACATAGTGGGATCATAAGATACATAGTGGGGGACACCAAAGACATAGTGGGACCAGAAGATACATAGTGGGGGACACCAAAGACATAGTGGGATCATAAGATACATAGTGGGGGACACCAAAGACATAGTGGGATCATAAGATACATAGTGGGGGACACCAAAGACATAGTGGGACCAGAAGAGACATAGTGGGGGACACCAAAGACATAGTGGGACCAGAAGAGACATAGTGGGGGGACGCCAAAGACATAGTGGGACCAGAAGATACATAGTGGGGGACACCAAAGACATAGTGGGACCAGAAGAGACATAGTGGGGGGACGCCAAAGACATAGTGGGACCAGAAGAGACATAGTGGGGGGACGCCAAAGACATAGTGGGACCAGAAGAGACATAGTGGGGGGATGCCAAAGACATAGTGGGACCAGAAGAGACATAGTGGGGGACACCAAAGACATAGTGGGGGACACCAAAGACATAGTGGGACCAGAAAAGAGACATAGTGGGGGACACCAAAGACATAGTGGGATCATAACATACATAGTGGGGGACACCAAAGACATAGTGGGACCAGAAGAGACATAGTGGTGGGACGCCAAAGACATAATGGGACCAGAAGATACATAGTGGGGGACGCCAAAGACATAGTGGGACCAGAAGAGACATAGTGGGTGGACACCGAAGACATAGTGGGACCAGAAGAGACATAGTGGGTGACATAGAAGACATAGTGGGACCAGAAGAGACATAGTGGGTGACATAGAAGACATAGTGGGACCAGAAGAGACATAGTGGGTGACATAGAAGACATAGTGGGACCAGAAGAGACATAGTGGGGGGACACCGAAGACATAGTGGGTGACATAGAAGACATAGTGGGACCAGAAGAGACATAGTGGGTGGACACCAAAGACATAGTGGGACCAGAAGAGACATAGTGGGGGCACACCAAAGACATAGTGGGACGATTATATCTTTATTTTATTTTCAGAACCATATTCCTCCGTATGACCAGGCCATTCTTTGGAGTGCTGAAGTTGTACTGCTGCCTCCAGTCCTGACTTGGATGTCACCAGCTATTTTGTTTTTGGTATAAGTGTGTTTACCTGCAACAAATTATAAACAATAAATCCCCTGAATACCATGACCTCCTGGGTGCAGGATTTGTTTACATCTCACCTCAAGGAGTGTGACTGCCAAGGTAAGCAAACTGTACTCAAAAGTCATTCTCACGTTAAACTAGGGGCGTCCAAACTGATCCACGAAGGGCCGGTGTGATCGCAGCAAGAGATCAGTTGTTGAAATACGGAGGCTGACTGATTCAACAAGTGGAATCAAGTGCGCTCTCCTTATTTGGAGTGAAAACCTGCTCTCACAAGGGTCCTCTGGGGATAAATTTGGACACCGCTGCATTAAAACAAAACCTTACGAATGCATTATAAATTTAGGCTGTGGTGATAACAATAGGGAAGTCATGTTGTATATAGTGTATATAATTAGCCCTTGACATGGTCGTAACCAAAGCCACATTTCAACATAAATATATATTTAAAAAACAATATTGTGCTGTCTTTTCAACATACTAAAGTAAAGCAGAAAATATTCCAGATTATTTATAGGATTATTCATATATTAACTCTTTACAGCACTAAGGATTAAGCAGAAATTAACAAACGTATTACTTCCCTAGTGGTAACGTCTAATTCTTTTTTATCATGAGGCTTAATACTGCAATATTGCACACAAGGAAATGAGCGAAAAGGAAATGCTCCAAGTTTAATAGCTCTAGCACAGCCATGGCCACAGTTGACGGCCAAAATGGCGTCGACCGATGGAGCTCGTGTTGTTGTCCACTTTTCCCAAAGTAAAGACAGATCTGACTCAATTCCTACAACAGAGAACAGTGGAAAAATAAGACAGAACAAGGCACTGATTCAGCCCTTTCCCCAGGTTGGAACAGCCCCAGCCGGGGTTCATGTCCTACCCCTCGTCAGCCCCTGCTCTGAACACTTTTTAATACCTTCATCTGCCCGTTTGATTCAGTCGGATGGTACCAATGTGAAACAGCTGTTGACCTGCAATTTGTCTGGGGTTTGCCAGTGTAAAACACACTGCGTCAGGCTGGATTTGAACTCGTTACAGTGGCTGAGAGCCAGGCATTTTACCCACAAGGCTCCAACCGCAAGTTGCCTGTCACATGCCAAGGTTTAGGGGCCTCCAGGAGCAATTTACCGCTGTAACCTGTGAACTCAGAGGAGGAAACTAACCTCGGTCGTAAAAAAAGCAAACCTCACACGAGAGAGAGAGAGTAGAATAGAAAGGAAGTGTCTCAGTTCCATAGTGTCTGGAAAAATCTGCCATGAACCATGTTCCCAAAACTGGAAAACCCAGCATTCCCACCTTTTATTGAGCCATTATTCAGTACCATTCAGTTCCCCCGGTGTTCCTCTGTGCTTTATCCATATTTAACCTGGATTAATGAACTAAACTCTGGTCTAGTTGAAGATTTTTATTGCCAAACAAAGATAAGTGAGGTCTGAATCATAAACACCACTCCACCTTGTCCCAAAGATACTGAATGGAGCTCCATGGCTCCAGAGAATGCAGTTCCACAGTTCCCGCAGCACCAAGCATGGGGACTAGGCCTGAGTGGTTGTTCCAGAGCCTTTCTATGGAAATGATACAGGTCCAGAGAGGGAGGGGAGTAGAGAGGGGCTTACATTTGCTCCGATTTGATTTGAATACCTCTGTTATTGTAGCATATTACCTCCTATGTGCACATAGTTCTCTTACCACTTTATCTCTTTTTCCACTCATTACTGCTCTGAACCGCTTTTACTTGAGGAAAAATGTGGATGGTGTAATCTGACCAGACCCCCGAATCCCACCAACCACACCAAGAAAAACAACACTGAGGATGGGGTGTACTTCGATTTATCGTTTGTTATTCTGTCCTCTCACAGACATTGTGTTGAGGGTCAGCATCGGGACATGATTCTCTGTGACGTAACGAACTGAAGGAGTCCGCGTTCCTTCGTTGTTTTCCATTATCAGTCGACTTGTGATTTCTTTGGGGTCTCTCAGCCACATCAGCACTGGGTTTGCTTTTACTGCAGAGACCAGATGACGTACGTGAGTGGTTAGGAACACGTCCGAATGGTTCTAGTGTAGACGGAGGGGATTGATTGTCTGTTTAGTGTTGTAATAGTGCTGGCCTTTGACCCAGGACGTATCGGGGCTTTAATGGTGTTTCCACATATGTTTGTGTGTGTGTGTGTGTGTGAGAGAGAGAGACAGCCTGGAGACAGCAGAACAGGAGGATGGTTTTATGTTGTTGTTTTGTGGGGAGGGGGAGGACCTAAGGTCAGTGTTACTGCTGTAAAGTGAGTTACGATCCTCATTGTTTACATAAGCACTACGTCTGCAACTTTGACAACATATCGGTGTCCAATTCCCCGGTGTGTGTTTCTGTGGTGTGTGGAGTCAGCTTGGGTCACTGCAAAATAACAATTTTCTTGTTGTTGTCATCCGTCTTCGTCCTCTGCTTCTCTCTTTAATAAATTGCATTCTAAAATGTCGAACCTTTTCTTCCAGAGCTATGCAGAGCTTTTCTTCCTGAACTGTAAAGTACAGTCATCTACATGCGTCCCCACACAAATGAACAGCACGTTGTTTAATTTTTACAGTATTCCACCAGAAACCCTACTACAGTCTGTTAGCGGTACAACACATTTTGACCTTTTCCAACGAACAGCTGGGTCGGTTCTCATCCATGATCCTAATTTGGAAACATTTGGCACATTTCCACCAGAATAAATGGGTTCCCAAACCAAAAAAACTTACTTAGAATAGTAGTTGTCCATGGGTGTGTTGAGCTAAAGAAGCTCCAGACTGATCTCAGAGCCTCAAATAAAGCCTTATCGGGAAGTGGAGCTGGACGGGGTCATTTAGAGCGTGGTGTGTTCTCCCTGTGTCTGCGTTGGTTTCCTCCGGGTGACTGTCTGTGAGGAGTGTGGTGTGTTCTCCCTGTGTCTGCGTGGGTTTCCTCCGGGTGACTGTCTGTGAGGAGTGTGGTGTGTTCTCCCTGTGTCCGCATGGGTTTCCTCTGGGTGACTGTCTGTGAGGAGTGTGGTGTGTTCTCCCTGTGTCCGCGTGGGTTTCCTCCGGGTGACTGTCCGTGAGGAGTGTGGTGTGTTCTCCCTGTGTCTGCGTTGGTTTCCTCCGGGTGACTGTCTGTGAGGAGTGTGGTGTGTTCTCACTGTGTCTGCGTGGGTTTCCTCCGGGTGACTGTCTGTGAGGAGTGTGGTGTGTTCTCTCTGTGTCTGCGTGGGTTTCCTCCGGGTGCTCCGGTTTCCAAAAGCACACGTTGGTAGGTGGATTGGCGACTCAAAATGTCCGCAGGTGTGAGTGTGTGAGTGAATGTGTGTGTGTGTCTGTGTTGCCCTGTGAAGGACTGGCGCCCCCTCCACGGTGTATTCCCGCCTTGCGCCCATTGATTCCAGGTAGGCTCTGGACCCACCGCGACCCTGAACTGGATAAGGGTCACAGATAATGAATGAGTGAATGAATGGTAAGATGGAAGCTGGTAAATGACCCTGTTATTCCCTGGCTCTGGTGCTGAATGAGTTACTTTGCAGCACTCTGCATTCACAAATCACAAACAAGACAAATTAAAAAGACTAATACATAAAAAATATTTTAATGACCGTTTAAGGGAAGTGGATCTGAACTCGTGGAAACCTCCCAGCTCTTCGTAGCTTCTTAGTGGTTGGTGTGTTTAAGCAGCCTTGATTATTTCCCTTAAACATTTCAGGAGACACCATCTGTGCCACAGTCCTGCACAGATGTGGAGGTATTCTGACCATGCACGTACACACACACACACACACACACACGTTGCCCTTAGCTAATAGTCCTCACAGTTAGGGAGTTTAACATCTGCAGTCAGAGATATGGGAGTTAATGAAGAGAAAGTGGAGTGTTATTTAAGAGTGTTTAGACTAGAGCAGGAGAGGCCTTTTATTTCTAACCGCTCTTAAAGCCTCACCTCGCTTTCTCTGCCCTTATCTGCTGCTGGCCCCATCTGGACGAGACAAAATTACGTGCGTATGTACGCTCACACCCAGTTAAGGCTTGTGCCGCCTTAATAACGGTATCTAGCTTGCTTTAATAAGGTCATCAGCTGGAGGAGCACTGGTTTTGAGCGTCGGTGTGATGTTGTCCAAATAAGGCTCTTCCAAAGCTAAGCTATGTGGTTTTTGATAAAGCTGGGATATTAGTTCTACGTTATCTTTCTTTGGAAATTCAAGAACTGAAGGAGACTGTGAGAGGAAAGTCCCGTCTAATCAAGTGACACATATCTGCAGCTCCGAGGCCAATTTATATCCCACATATTTACAAAAGATCCTCCGCTGAAATCCAGAGGTTACAGCCTTCCACTGTTGATGCTAGTGCTCTGAGTTCAGCTCTAAACAGGAGTGTGTTCTAAGCTTTATTAGGCCCTCGCAGACGCATCGCTCAGGTTTATTTACATCACGAAAGGCAAGTGTGAAGAGTCGTCAGCTTTGTTTACCACATGGTTTATTAAACAGAAGGGCAGACTGGACGGAAAGAGCCATTAAAAATTCCATAAGTGACCGGCTGGATGATTCAAAAATATGTTTAACGCTTCAACAATCAGAAAACACACAGTTAGCCTTTAGCTGGATTATTTCAAACAGAGGAGGTCTGGTAATGTACCTCCTGTATCTGTGTCGTATCCAGAAGCGGTCCATCCTCTCTGTTCAGTGCTCATGATTCCTAGGCCCTGATGTGCTGGCACGAATGGATCAGACACAGCAGGTGCTGCTGGAGTTTTGAATCACTTCAGTGTCACTGGACTGAGAGTAGTCCAACGACCAAAAATAAAAATACCGCTAAACGGTTGGTGTCTGTTTAAACTCCAACTTCACTGCTGTGTCTGATCCAATTGCATCAGCGCAACACACACTAACACACCACCACATCAGTGGCACTGCAGCATTGAGGACAACGCACCACCCAAATCAGACCTGCTCTGTCGTGGTCCTGTGGGGGTCCTGAGCACTGAACACAAGAGCGCTAACACAGTATGCAGAGCAACAGCTGGTCTACAGTGTGTAAGTGTAAGACTACAAAGTGCTCCATTATGGTCGGTGGAGCTGAGAGAATGGAGTGGTCACAGTGTTGTTAACGTAATGGGTGCTGTACATTACAGAACTCAACTTACATCGTAGTCTTTGTTGATTTTAAAATTAGCGACACATCTCTAACATCTAATCTAATCTCTGCTGTCCTCATCACGAAGGCCTTTGAGCTGGACTGGTCATTTATCCTCATTACTGCTGTGAGAGCAGAGCGCGTCACACACAGAGCTGTGTTTATTTTTTACTGTTTTAACTCTATTTATGTGCTTTGGAAAATTCCAGTGCTTTTTATTTTTTGTTCCCTATACGTGATAACAACAGATTTGGCAGAAATTGTTTAGTATGTGTGTGTGTGTGTGTGTGTGTGTGTGTGTGCGTGTGTGTGTATCTAGTGGTATGTGTCTGTGTCTGTGTGTGTGTATCTAGTGGTGTGTGTCTGTGTGTGTGTGTGTGTGTGTGTGTGTGTGTGTATCTAGTTGTATGTGTCTGTGTGTGTGTGTGTGTGTGTGTGTGTGTATCTAGTTGTATGTGTCTGTGTGTGGGTGTGTGGGTGTGTGGGTGAGGGTGGGGGGGGGTTCTTTTACCAAAAGCCCCACGATGCATAGTAAAAACTCAGATAAGAAGCTGTGGTTTCTCTCCCGTTATCTGTTTCCTAAACGTCTGTTACTCGCTCCTGTTTCTTTTTCCTAAGAACAACAACTGATTAACTGAACTATATTATCACAGACTTGTTTTCTTTCTTTCTTTCTTTCTTGACTGCAGAGCATTTCTTTTTATTACTCTTCAAAATGTCTTTGGGAAAGACTTACTCCATTCTAAACAAAGCAAGTCATTGGCTGGTGGCGTTTGTGAATGGATCCAGACGTCTGAAGCGTTTCAAACCTCCATCCAGTCATCGACTAAACCCCTCAAATCTCACCTCTGTTCAGAATGAAAGGTGTGGAAGGTTTGTTCATGAAAAGATTCCCCTAATGTCTTAAAAGGGGCTTAATGTAACTCTGCACCTTCACCTTCATTAAGTATGCGTAAATCCATGTATCGTTTATAAACTCTTAATAAACCAGTTAATACCCTGTTTAAATGTAGTCAAGTTTATAGAAAATTCTTCATCAGCTGTGCACTGTGTGTGTGTGTGTGTGTGTGTGTGTGTGTGTGTGTGTGTGTTATACTTGTTGTTCTTCCTCTCGTTTTGGCTGTGCTTCACTGTAGACGCTGTAGATGAAATAAATCCTCATCAGATGGTAACAGAGCCTGACACACTGTTTGCTGCGGAATTCACTGAATGACCCTGTGCTGCGTTCACTCCAGGATTTATTTCAGTAAACTGCGAGGAATGTTTATAAGGGCGCTGCTTTATCACATCCCTGACGTTCCTGTTTTTAACCCACTTTGATGTTATGTTTCGTTCTCATTCACGCTCAGCTTTAGGAGACTTTCTTAATGAGAGCGTTTCCACTCGCTCTAGGGAATGTTTCTCTTAAATGGTTCGGTGCAGTCGGGTTACTCTCATTTACCTGAGGACAGACAAGCTCAGGCTAGGCGTCTAAAAAAGTCTGGACTCCTCATCCAACGTTTCTTCTGAAACTGACATTACCAACACAGAGCGGTTAAAGCCTCTTAGTCCTTTCTGGAAGTCGGCACACTGCTGTGAGGATGCTCTGTCAGTTTATGGAACACAGTTTCACTGCTCCACAGGCTAACACTCATGTGCAGCTGCGCCAGTGAATACCCGGTCCCTCACAAGGCTCCAGTAAAACACCCGGAAGAAACAAGAAGCTGGAAGTGTCAGAACATGTCAGAGAACCACTTTTCCAAACCATTCCTAAAGCCATTCCGGACTAAAGCAGAAGACAGATTTACGGATTAGTCCTGATCTTAAACTGAGTAAATCCGAGCAGACTCCAGCCAGAGGATTATTTTACGTTTCTATTTAATCAACAGTTTATAGCTGAGGGCAGCACAGAGGCGTCCTGTCACACAGCGCCAGGGTCCCCGGTTTGACCCTTGCCTCAAGTCATTGTCTGTGAGGAGTGTGGTGTGTTCTCCCTGTGTCTGCGTGGGTTTCCTCCGGGTGACTGACTGTGAGGAGTGTGGTGTGTTTTTCCTGTGTCTGCGTGGGTTTCCTCCGGGTGACTGTCTGTGAGGAGTGTGGTGTGTTCTCTCTGTGTCTGCGTGGGTTTCCTCCGGGTGACTGTCTGTGAGGAGTGTGGTGTGTTCTCCCTGTGTCTGCGTGGGTTTCCTCCGGGTGACTGTCTGTGAGGAGTGTGGTGTGTTCTCTCTGTGTCTGCGTGGGTTTCCTCCGGGTGACTGTCTGTGAGGAGTGTGGTGTGTTCTCCCTGTGTCTGCGTGGGTTTCCTCCGGGTGACTGTCTGTGAGGAGTGTGGTGTGTTCTCTCTGTGTCTGCGTGGGTTTCCTCCGGGTGACTGTTTGTGAGGAGTGTGGTGTGTTCTCCCTGTGTCTGTGTGGGTTTCCTCCGGGTGACTGTCTGTGAGGAGTGTGGTGTGTTCTCCCTGTGTCTGAGTGGGTTTCCTCTGGGTGACTGTCTGTGAGGAGTGTGGTGTGTTCTCCCTGTGTCTGCGTGGGTTTCCTCCGGGTGACTGTCTGTGAGGAGTGTGGTGTGTTCTCCCTGTGTCTGCATGGGTTTCCTCCGGGTGACTTTCTGTGAGGAGTGAGGTGTGTTCTCCCTGTGTCTGTGTGGGTTTCCTCCGGGTGACTGTCTGTGAGGAGTGTGGTGTGTTCTCTTTGTGTCTGCATGGGTTTCCTCAGGGTGCTGTCATTTCCAACAACAGTAAAAACACTTATGTTTGTTGGTGGATTTGCTGTGGGAGGTGTATGTGAGTCCAGTGTGCACTAAAAACATCCTGGCACTATTTAGAATGAAGCTGTTACAGAGAATGATATAATGTTTAGAAATGATGTATATATTTTTAAAAAAAAAAAAGGGGGGGGGGGGTATAAGGACCCCCTATCAACACATCTCTCATAAACATTAGCCAGTAAATATACGTTTGCTATTATATTACGTTAGTTAAAGTCACACGAAACATTTTTATCATTTTAGCACTGATTAAGATGTACAACATTAATAGACGGATATATGTAAATGTGTCATATTTGTGACATCACAAACACAGTATTATACACACACAAGTATTCTGAGTTGAAACATTTACGTTCCAGTTTTCCATTCTTGAGGTCTGGAGGTCTGACCAGGGAAGATGGAGGAATCTGGGCAATGAACTTTGTCACGGGGTGGGGGATGGTTGATTTTGTCCAGGGTTGTTTTGATTTTCTTGACAGTGGGGGGGTGCTTCGAATTCAACTCGTGAAAACCATTGAATTCAGCCCTGAACCCTCTGGCCCCAGCAGCACAACTTTCCTTCACTCTCCTCAAGTTCAGCTCCGTCTCTCTTCACTGGCTTCATGTAGCTGCCTTTAATTCATCCGCAGGAGGTTTATTCCTACAAAAGTTACACAGTGCGGTTTCTGCAGTGCTGAGACCACAGTAGTAACAACAGAGACTCTATTCTTCCTCGTACAGCTCAGTGAAGCATCACGATGATTTTTAAACTGTACTTTTAAGGTAATAAATAGTATGTAGTGTTCTTTTAAAGTATTACTTAGCATTAAGTATTTGTTGAAAAGCTTTTTAACTGCCGTTGTTCTGTGCTTAACACTTTATCCTCTTTCAAAGGGAGAACACAAAGGGATTGTTTGGTACTGAACTTGGTAAATGCTGTGTGTAACTCTCTTTTTTTTTTTTTTTCTAGGTGTCAGCACTAGCCCTGTTCTGGCAGTGTCTGGGCTCAAGGGTGTTTTAAATTCTAACGTATTTGTAGCTGGAATACCAACCCTGACAGAACACAAAGCACTTTTGTAAGTCGCTCTGGCGTTTAGCATCTGCTAAACGCCACATATGTCAATGTCAGTGTAAGACAGAACTTTATAGGTGTCGAAATGTAGCACGAGGTTTCGACTGGGCCTCACTTGTGTCCTTCAGTTCCTCTGAGAGGACTTTTCCTTCCTTCCTGGTGTGTTTTTGTGTTTTTATCGTTTATATTGTTGTGAAATCTCTGTAATTCCTGTCAGTTGTGTTTAACTCCTCCACATTGTGCTGCACTCCGCACTGATGCCAGATACAGTGTTCTGCATTCAGCAAAGTAGAAAGATGGAGGGGTGTTGATGAACGCATGATTTCCAGTGTTTATTATCAGTCTCTCTCTCACACCCCCTCTCTCTCTCTTTCTCACACTCTGTTTCTCTGTCTCTCTCTCTCTCTCTGTCTCTCTCTCTGTCTCTCTGTTGCTCTCTCTCTCGCTCTCTCTCTCTCTGTCTCTCTCTCTATCTCTCTCTCTCTCGCTCTCTCTCTGTCCCTCTCTCTCTCTCTCTCTGTCTCTCTCTCTCTCTCTCTCTCTCTGTCTCTCTCTCTGTCTCTCTCTCTCTCTCTCTCTGTCTCTCTCTCTCTCTCTCTCTCTCTGTCTCTCTCTCTCTCTCTCGTCTGCTTTGACGTGTGTTTGACTGAGGCAACATGCCTTTGCTTTAGACCAAAAACAAGCAAAACAGAAAAAAAAAACGCTTATGAAGCCCCCTGTCCCCCCAAGTGCAGACTGCAGTACAAACCACAGTCAAAACACACTCACACACACACGTAAAACCTAGCACTTACACCCACCCAGCACTTACAGAATGACATATGAGGACGGTAGATTACCAAATCATTACCAAAACCACTGTCTCTACACAAAACAACACAACAACTAAACACAACCATACACTCAGCTACACACAACAACCAACCCTTTCTTCTAGTGGCCATGTGGTGCATGCTGGGAACTACTCTGCATGGCCATGCCCCTAGAACTCCTCAAGGGACCATGTCCTCAAGGGACCAGGAGTCTAAAGCTCATCAGCACTGGGCTGTGGAGCAGTGGACCTGTGTTCTCTGGAGTGATGGGGCTCCATTCGGTGCCTTGAGGAAGAGTTGGAGTTGCAGTTTTGATCCAGAACTAATAATACAGCATCATCACGATGTTTTTTTTTTTGAAGCTGCGGTCACACCAGACTTCAGTCGGAGAGTCTAGTCTTCGTTTTAATGGAAATGCAACACTGAGTAATTTTATGCCACAAACATCTGGGGTGAATACAACTTCAGAACAAAACTTAACATGGAGTTCCAATTACAAGTGAACTGTGACATGCGAAATTGTGTCATCGACCAATAGCGCTGCTGTTTTAGCCAAGGTGAACAAATGGTGAAGTATGTAGATTTGAAATGGATAATAAGCTAACTGTAGCCATGTGTGAGCACGGGATTTTGAATAAAATGATTAGAAAATGATGTACAAACATGACGCAGTCCTTCAGATGGTGTTTTTAGAGGGTATATATATATAGACTGAGAGATAAATAGGCTGTTTGCTTCACCATTCTTCCGGCTTCACCCATTTCACAGAGCAAAGCAGTGTTATTGTGTCGCGTGACTGTGGCTTTAAGACGATGTAATGATACAATACACTTTTTATAATAATATTTCCGTTTGCTACCTCTCTGGTCTGTGTGCTGTATTTACCATATTTTTACAGGAACACTACTGTATTTCAAATTTACAGCATATTACTGTAATTGAATAATACAATAATTTACTGTAAATACTGCGATTTACAGTAAAATACTGGCAGCAGAGTCCCCAGGCATTTACTGTATTTTTACAGGAACACTACTGTATTTCAAATTTACAGCATATTACTGTAATTGAGTAATACAATAAAATACTGTAGCAGACTTGCTGTAAATTTACAGCAATTTTTTACAGTGTAGGTAAATGGGAATCTTGGTTGAAAATGGCTCAGGCCCTCTCCCTGTTTTTGTCACTGACTCGCTGGCTGAAACGGCAAAATTAACAGCTCGA
Source organism: Hoplias malabaricus (assembly GCF_029633855.1). NCBI lineage: Eukaryota > Metazoa > Chordata > Actinopteri > Characiformes > Erythrinidae > Hoplias > Hoplias malabaricus. The sequence goes on along the minus strand of NC_089802.1, from coordinate 75,389,304 downwards.
GTTCTAAATGAGTTTTTGAGATAATTCAAACAGTGAATAAAAACTTAACCTCAGGCAAGTTTAACTTCCACCATCAATCTACAGTCAGATTCTTAATCAAACCTAGCATTCCACCTTAAATAACGCAGAGCTTTTTTTTTTTTTTTTTTTTTTTTTTTTTTTGCAGTGTAGTTCTCCAGAATCGCTACTTTGCCTGTAATGCTTATGTGAATGCATGCCATTAGATCCACACAGCAATATTCCAAAAGATAAGAAAACGTATGTAAATGTTTCCAGAAGAGTTAAGGCTGTTACAAATGCCTCTTAATGCCCCTTCCTTTCAGGAGTCTCACTTGTGTGAAAAAAGACCTGACAATGCTGGAGAACGTCGTTTTTCTGATTTAAATTAAAAACAGATGAGCTCAAATGAAACATTAGGAACGGTGGGGAGTGAGGGTGGGGTCAGTGTTGGCAGCTCTTCTCTGGAAATTCAAATCAAAACAAAAGAGCTGAAGTGAAAGGTTTTTAACGGTTAGGATTAGCACTTAGCAATGCTAGCTATTCTAATGACTCACTGCTGGGAAATCCAGGGAAGCAGCTCTCACTTTGGAGGAATTAGATGTGGTTTTGTGGAGGCTCTGATAGCTATGCTAAGATTTTTCTTCACTCTTGTGAAATGTTTTCATGTTTTCTCTTTTACTGCACTCATAAATCCGCTTCACAGACAACAGCGAGCTAATAACGCTATGCTAGCAATGATTTAGAGCTTTAAATGGTGAGGAAGACTTAAAGACAACCAAGGCAGTGTCCAGAATCTTCTGTCCTTTTAGACTGTTGTGGTCAGCAGTGTTTCAGATCTCTCTGTTTTTTACTCTTTCTCTCTTTCTCTCCCTCTCAATGTCCATAGCTGTGTCTCTGCTGGTTTTTAAATGCGTCTGGAGCCTCCAGAGCTGACCACAGAAGCCAGAGCTCAGCCTCTATTAAAGACTATAACTTTAACCAAAGACCACTTGTAGAAACCCAACTCTCTCTCTCTCTCTCTCTCTCTCTCTCTCTCTCTCTCTCTCTCTCTCTCTCTCTCTCTCTCTCGCTCTCTCTCTCTCTCTCTGTGTGTGTGTGTTTTCTGACTCTGCTTCTACATCTCTTCTCTTTCTCTTTATCTCACTCTCACTTTTAATCTCCTTTGGTCTTTCTCTTTCACCACCACCACCAACTTTCTGTCTCTTAGAACCCCTGAAGTTTCTCAGTTTCACTCTCTACTTTCTCGACCACCCACCCCCTCCTCCACACACACATACACACACACACACACACACACATGCCCCCATATGCCCCTGTCTGTACTCTTTTCAAACGGTGCCCATTTTGTGTGGGTTTGGGGCTTGGAAATAGAGGCATCATTAAGAAGAATTGCTCTGATACATTCACACACACACACACAAAGAGAGAGAGAGAGAGGGAGCGAGAGAGAGAGAGAGAGAGAGGGGCATGTTCAGGTCCTGAGCTTGTTGTCGTCCAGGAGCATGTACTGCCCTTTGTGTCGCCAAGCAACCAAGCTTCTTTTTTCTGAACAGGGATTTGTGCTTCAGCAGGAAGCTGAGTGTGTTTGTTGGGACGTGTGTGTGTGAGTGTGTGTGTGTGTGAGTGTGTGAGTGGATGGTGCCAAACTCCTCTGGAGCATGTGGAGGGATTTAGTGGGGTGCGGTCAGCTTGAAGGCTCACTGAAGTTCAGGAGAAGTTGTTTTCGTTTCCTCACACTAAGAAAGAGTAGGGTTCCAGCTCCGGTTTTCATCTGATTAGGATTTTTCTATCAGGTCTGTGTTTATTTACACTTTTCCAGCTGTGAACATCTGGGGCTGAGCTGGTTTTATATGTCAGGAAGCTGATGCGATGTACCACCAGCATCAAAATGGGATACGAGAACTTACACATATTATCTTCAAAGGTCATTTAGAAGAATAACGTCCAGACGTCACTGGGGTCAAGTTGTTCACACATGAATTTCTGAGAGCTCCCTAAAATCAAACTGAATAAACTAAAGGTAACGGCGGCGGTAACGTTAAGCGGTGTTTACTCATGGTGTATCGGCGTGTTGTTGTTGTTTGGGACTGAACACAGCTCCGTCATCAGTTCAGACAGATCAGTAGAGTTTGTTCCTTCCTTGTTGCAGCGTCCAGCTCTCGCTGGATTCTTTCGTCGGCCACCGATCCAAGGAGCGTTTGAACCTCTTCAAAAGACCACGGCGTCATTTTACGAGCTGCCGTCGTGAGTCGGATAAAAACAAACGTGATCTCTGCCGCAGCTGGAGATTTTACAGATGGAGAGTTGGTGCTGGTCGTCTGCGTTGCGTGGTGTTGAGTGACGACTCTCTCTGGACGATCAGCGCTCTGCAAGGTTTACACGCCACGGTTTAGTCCCTACTCGACTCGCTCTGAACCACGAGAGAACAGCCACTAAACAAGAACCCGCTTCCAGAACCAGGACCTGATTCACCTGGTGAAAATCAAATATGTGTTTGTGTGTTTGTGTGGGTGGTCCACTGCTAAGTTAAGGTCATGGGAGAACTTGTTGTGTCCTCAGGTCCCTAGCAGTTTGAGCCTGAGACAGTCTGACCTCTCCAGAGCCTGTATGAACCCTCATGGTAGCTCCCAGCGATGTCTTGCTGCAGCACTCCTCCTCAGTGGGACGTCCCGAGATGAGATGCGATAAAGCTGCATTTGGTCTCCATGGAAACGGGTGTGAACATGTCTTTGTTGATCCAGGGGGTTGATAAAAGTGTTATTGCGGAATAAGATGGTCAGCTGATAGCTGAGAGAGGACGTGGTTTTCTGAGCTTGTTTATTTGTTGCTTTTATGCTTCTCGTCAGGACGCATGGTTTTTCAGCAGCCTCACCCTTCTTCTGAATCACTCATACCTTTGTTGAAAAGGAGTTTAAAAGGCCGTGAAGGGAATGTCTTTGAAGTTAAGTTTTAACTGAGCTAAAGACATCGCTAGGTGCTAGTTGGATCCTTGTGTGTACACATGCTCATCCAATATCAGGTCATGTCACATAAAACGTACTGGTGTAGAGCTTTTTATAAGCTGACGGTGTTGCAGAGCAGCTTCACAGAAATCCAGAATTAAATCAATTAACTGAATAACCAAATTTAAGCAAGCCAAAGGCAAACATGGAAAAGATAAACTCCCTTGAACCTGGAGGAAAAAACCTTGGGAGGAACCGAGACTCACAAGCGAGGACCCACCCTTTTCTGGTCAAACGAATTATAAACAAAGGAGCTTTAATTTAAAACTGCAGAGATAGAAGCCGCCTTGGAGTCAGGGGTTTTCATAAGGACTTTTTCCCCTGTCTTTGCTGCTGGAACAGCTTCTAATCTTCAGCAAAAGGCTTTACAGTAGATTTTGGAAGACTGCTGTGAACTTTAGTAAAGTCAGGTTCTGATGTTGGGCGATTAGTTCACAAACACCACCCCAACTTAAACAACAATCTCAAGGGTACCAGTTTGGGGGTGGGGATTTACCCTTTTTAATAATAATAATAATAATAATAATAATAATAATAATAATAATAATACATTTTATTTTTGGCGCCTTTCAAGACTCTCAAGGTCACCGTACATAATAAAATCAAAGCAAAACAACAGGTATATAAACAAAGCTAGTTAGCTAAACTGGCTAATTAAAGAGGTACATAAAATCAAAAATCAAAGGACTAGGCTAAAGACTGTATGCTGTCCTGAACAGGTGGGTCTTGAGGCGTGATTTAAAAATGTCCAGGCAATCAATATTACGAATGTCCGGTGGGAGTGAAAACCAAAGACGGGGGGCGGTGCGGCTAAAAGCTCTAGACCCCATGGTGGTCAGACGGGCTGGAGGGACAGTGAGACTGATGGATGAGGAGGATCTAAGAGTCCGGCAGGGTCTGTTTATGTGGAGGAGCTCTGTGAGGTATGGTGGGGCAAGGTGATGGATGGCCTTAAAAGTAAGCAATATGAGTTTAAAGTCAATGCGAGATTTAACAGGGAGCCAGTGGAGCTGTTGAAGAACAGGGGTGATGGATGGAGTTCTAGAGATAATACGGGCTGCAGCATTCTGAACCAATTGCAACTTATGAAGGGTCTTGAAGGGGAGACCAGATAAAAGAGAATTGCAATAGTCCAGACGGGATGTGACCAGGGAGTGGACCAGGATGGCAGTATTGTCAGGAGTGAGGGAAGGACGGAGGCGGTTGATATGACGAAGATGGAAGTATGCAGAGCGAGTGATGTTATTTATATGGGTTTGGAAAGACAGAGTGCTATCAAGGACGACACCCAGACTCCTTACCTGAGGGGAGGGGGAAACAAAAGTATTGTCAATGGGGATGGAGAAACTGTTTACTTTTGCAAGAGTGGATTTTGAACCGATGAGGAGAACCTCTGTTTTATCACTGTTGAGTTTGAGAAAATTGGAGGAGAACCAAGACTTGGCTTCCTCTAAGCAATTGCATAGGGAGGTGGGAGGGAGAGAGGAAGTGGGTTTGCTAGAAAGGTAGAGCTGGGTGTCGTCAGCATAGCATTGAAACTAGATGTTGTGTTTACGGAAGATATGACCAAGGGGGAGAAGATAGATTATGAAGAGAATTGGACCAAGGACAGAGCCTTGAGGAACACCGGAAGTGAGAGGAGATGGCTGGGATGTGAATGTCTTTAACTGAATAAACTGAGTGCGGTCAGAAAGATATGAGGTGAACCAGTCCAGTGGTGTGTTGGAAAAACCGATGGCTGATAGTCTATGGAGGAGGATAGAATGGGAGATGGTGTCAAATGCTGCACTCAGGTTATGCTACATATTATGCTGCATAATAATATGCAATGAATACTATGTGTAATAAAATGACAATAAAATTACAATAAAATAATAGTCGCAGTCACACAGCTCCAGGGACCTGGAGGTTGTGGGTTCGAGTCCCACTCCGGGTGACTGTCTGTGAGGAGTGTGGTGTGTTCTCCCTGTGTCTGCGTGGGTTTCCTCTGGGTGACTGTCTGTGAGGAGTGTTGTGTTCTCCCTGTGTCTGCATGGGTTTCCTCCGGGTGACTGTCTGTAAGGAGTGTGGTGTTTTCCCTGTGTCTGCGTGGGTTTCCTCCGGGTGACTGTCTGTGAGGAGTGTGGTGTGTTCTCCCTGTGTCTGCGTGGGTTTACTCCAGGTGCTCCGGTTTCCTCCCACGCTCAAAAAACACACGTTGGTAGGTGGATTGGCGACTTAAAATTGTCCATAGGTGTGAGTGTGTGAGTGTGTTGCCCTGTGAAGGACTGGTGCCCCCTCCAGGGTGTATTCCTGCCTTGCGACCAGTGATTCCAGGTAAGCTCTGGTCCCACCGAATGAATGAATTAAATAAAAATACACAAAAACAAATGTTTATGTATAAAAAATGCAATTACAGCATGAAATAATAGTAAAAGCTATGTTAATGAACAAATAACACTATTTAAATTGTAAAGAAACAAACAAAAAAATGCTTGTCATTGGGCATTGTGAACGTATGCTTATTCACAACTTCTCTAGAGCTTCCCTTTTCATTTCAGACTCATGCTTCTACAAGCTGTGTTCAGAGTGGGTGTGCATTAAAGAAGCTGATCTACAACTGTTAGACCTACATTATGTAAGACGCACATGAAGGGTGGTCTCATAGTTCTGTCGTTAAAAGTCATGTCAATAGACCGTGGCATTCTTCTTCACCCACCTCAGCGGAAAAGCTCTAGAGTGGAAGAACGTCTGAGAGAAAGTCTAACAGAAACTGAAGTCATCTGAAGCCTGTTTATACTCAAGACTTCAGGTGCTGAGCGGCGTTCCGAAGTTTATTTTTCTATCAGACTCGCTTGTTTTAAAAGCCTGTTCCATTTAAAACCCAGTGATGTCAGACGAGATCGGATCTTTAACATCCACACAGCGCAGCAGGGCAAGAACGGGTCATGCCACCAGCTTTGGAAAAGGCACTTGGACGTTTACCTAGTCGCCCCCCTCGCCGAGACAGGAAGTGATGTCACTGAAATGTGTTTTCTTATTTCGGAAACATTTGTTTGCTTTCTGCTCAGCTGCCTTGGATTCTTGGGCCAGTTTTGGCTGAAATTGGCTTTGTGTTTGCTCTGGGCAGTGAGAGAGCCACGGGAAGGGGCATTTTGACTGGCACCGTGCCATGTAAGAGACGTGCAGAACATCAGACTGAGACTGAGATATTTACCCTTAATTTCTTAAGGACCAAGGTCTGCAGGAATGTTTGACATTTCAGTTTAAGCCTCCTGTCCTCGGCCAGGATACATGGGCAGCTAGAGTTCATGTTATTCAGGATTTTGACATGGATAGCTCCATATTATCAGGCTTAATTGAATATCTGTTCAGTGTAGTCATAATTAATAATGCACGAGTTTATAACACAGTTAACAGTTACTCCATTATAAATATCTATTACAAACAGATATAAATAAATAGGTAACAAAGACCACTGGAGTTATAAAAGCTTAATTAGTTGCCTAATCTCTGGGGGATCTTCTGCATTGAAATGGATTGTGTAAACCCTGGCTTTCCGGCTCATTGATGTTAGTTTATAGAGGTATTACCCTGGTTTGCACACAGATTTCCTCCCACACACACTCACACACACACACACACATTAACAAAAGTCAAGAGTCAAGAGAGTTTTATTGTCAGTTCTGCATATGTACAGGACGTTCAAAGGATTGAAATTATGTTACTCTCCTCTCCAAGATGCAGTAACATTTAACAAAAATAGACTAAATCCAACTAAGCAAAGTATATAAATATATGAAAGTGAACAAACAGAAGACAAGTACAGGACATACGACACCAGCAGCTCACTGATAGACATACATGAGTCAACGGGACACTGACTGAAGACAATAACCTGATTTGGAAGTAGGATACTGGATGTACAAGGCAGTGTAAACAATAGTGCAAGATAATCGTAATAGGAGGAGGTAGGATACTGGATGTACAAGGCAGTGTAAACAATAGTGCAAGATAATCGTAATAGAAGGAGGTAGGATACTGGATGTACAAGGCAGTGTAAACAATAGTGCAAGATAATCGTAATAGAAGGAGGTAGGATAATGGATGTACAATGCAGTGTAAACAATAGTGCAAGATAATCGTAATAGAAGGAGGTAGGATACTGGATGTACAAGGCAGTGTAAACAATAGTG
>NC_089802.1:75359627-75377127 GCF_029633855.1 Hoplias malabaricus | reverse complement strand
TTGACCAGTCAGATTTTGTATATTGTTAGAAGTGTTTATAACCATTCACATCCCTGTTATAAACACCCATGTAGGCCATCTATTAAAGCATTCTTGATGTATAAACGTTGTTATAATCCGTTGTAAGCACTCATATCCTATTCATGAAGAAGCTGTGTCTGTAAATGTGTAATACACATGTTGCGACAAGTTCACGGTTCACAGTTTGCTCTTCTTGAGCCGCTGCTCTTTTTCCCCGGAGGTCTGGAATTCCTCTCCATAAATCCGACCGGGCTTAATCTTTATTTCAGGCTCTTTCAGAGCCAGAGGGAGGTAAAGTATCTGTGACGGACTGGAAATAAATCTGCAAAGCTGAAGAATTAAGTCTTTGTTTAAGCTTGGTGAAATCGCTAAAGGTTTCTTAAAGGTATGTATGTGGTTTTGTGTGTGTGTGTGTGTGTGTGTGTGTGTTAGCATGTGTGTTTTATATATGTGTGTGAGAGAGAGAGAAAAAAAAAGATAGAGTCTCAAAAGCACAAAGCACATCCGCTGATGTTAAAGTTATGTTAAAGAAACACTTTTGTCCTGAGGCTGTGGGTTAATTGAGCTGTTACAGCCACTGAGTCTTATTACCTTAACTTGCCACTTCTGGAATACACTAAACTACAGAGCAGCTGTGGATATAATGTATAATAACAGTATTACCTTACTTTCCGCCATCTGATTTTCAGACAGTTTCTTCCTCTCTCTGGCCGTCCAACCGGATATGAGCCATCCGACCGGGCTTAGCAGGGTCTCAAAAAAGCAGACTGACAGTGGAGATGAAGGCCCTTAGGCTTATCATCTTTTCTTATTCACCATGATGTGTTTGATCTCTCTCAGATTTTGCTGAAATGTACTTTAAACCCAGTTTTATGTTTACTTATAGTAATCAGCCGCTCAAATCTCCACTGAACTGATGCTGAACTCTTGGCCTTTGGTGGTGGACTTCAGATGCTAGGGGCTCAGTGCTTATTACACCACGAAATAAGTGCTGTTTTGTACTTGGATTCCATGGATTTAGATGTTTGCACCTTTAAAGCGGGCTCTGATTGTGTGAAATATGAAATATAAGGACTCTGTGTTGAGCTGCTAGTGAGCAATGAGAGAACAATATGTGTTTTTTTTTTCCACAGGGTGTTGGATTCTTGGTGACAGAACTCCAAAAAGACTTTAAATAAACTTGTGAATGTTAATCACACAGTTTAATCGCCTCAAATTCCATGAATTTTACAGATGGATAATTGTGGAGCTCAGGGAACTTTTTAAAAAAATTATTAAAAATTTTACTTTTAAATTATGTTAGTTTTTAATAACCCAGAGATAATCAAATGATGACTTTTTAGAAGCTTCCAATTCTCAACATCCCTCAGCATCTCTAGCTGTATCTGAAACGGCAAACTGTTGTTTCCATTTGTTACCACTGTAAACTGAAGTGTGGATGGGTGAGAGAGGATAACAAAAGCTGGTGACGGTTTCCTGTGCCGATGTGTGGCTGCGTATGCACGGTGTATGGTGAGTAGTGTGGGTGTAGAAGACCGTGGGCATGCTGCATCCTGACTCTTCATATCATCATAACTCGGTCTGATAAGACCACAACCTTCAGACCATAAATAACCCAGGAGTTCCTGTCAACTGTGTCATATTCCACTGCATCACTCTTCCAGTCACTACACAATAAAACACAAGCACACGAAGCCACGAAGACAAAACAGCACAGCACAACACACTCAAACAAAGCACAACACACACAAAGCACAACACAATATCGTATTGTCGTATTGCTCTTCGTATTTCACTTTCTTTCTGGTTTTCATATTTCTGAGTGTCCTCCCAGGTGTGAGTGTGTGGGTGAAGGTATGACACCAGATGATGTATTGGGGCTGTGTTCAGGGTGTTTTTCCCTACCAAATATGCGCTGGGGGTCACATTGTCTGGACCACATTGTCTTGGTGGATGCTACACGCTAGTGGTGGAGGCTAATGAAACACTCCATATTGTCCGAGAAAATGTTAAGCTCTTTGGGGCTTTAGAGAAGTGTTGTGTAGGTGTAAGTATAATACATGCTGAGGCCTAGCACCGTAATTAATGTCATCCGATGAGTATTATATGAAAAGACAAGTCTAATCCTTGTCTAATTAATACCATACGGCAAGAGCAGTTAGCCCTTCAGCTAGCACGCTAATGTATTAAACTGTGCTGGGGTTTCAGCTATATTAAAGTTATGAACTCTCTGTCTGGGTCTGTTTTGAATTTTATTGAGGTTAGGTTTTATTGAATCTTATTTTAGATTTGTCTTTAACTGTACTGTTTTTAAACCATGCTAGCGTTTCTGACAGTGCTGTGACAGAAACGGTCACCCTCTGTCCTGGCAGTAAAGTGCTCTTACTGTATTACTAATTTCTCAGGAAACGCACAAGCACATGTCACAGCTGATTTCCTTCATCTCCGAGGGTTTCAACACCAGCTCGATTTTATCCTTTCGGGAAACATTCCTGTTTCATTCTCCCATAAACGCTTGGATGAAATGTGTAGAAAAGCATTCAAACATGTCTCTTTTTTGAAAATAGGAATCGGTAATGCTGGAAAGTCAGTGTCAAAGTCTTTGTAAGAAAGATACACTGAAGATTATAATGTGTGTGTGTGTGTGTGTGTGTGTGTGTGGGTGTGTTTTGCAAAGCATCTGTGGTCACACCAAAACCTTACCATATGCCTACTATATTATGTAAGGTTGCTGTACAACCTTAAATGCACCAGAATTTCTACTCAATGTGTGCTGTCCGTTTGCTCATATCACTATCACACACATGTTCTAAGCAATAACCCTGTCCTGGTCATGAAATTTTAGCCTAGCTTTAACTGCTATATTAAACAATGTACAGTGGAACCTCTACTAGCGAACTTTCCAAGATACGAACCGGGCATTTGAATATTTTTTGCCTCCACCAACGAACCACGACTCTAGAAACGAACCCGAGCCTCCACCGAGCCGGCGGCGGGAAATGGCCACTGACCGCAATCGGCGAGTCTCCCAGCGCCCAGACTTGAGTGAGCTTTTAAGATTAGCACATTGTAGCTTTAGCAATTTAGCATTAGCGTAAATAGCAGACATCGAAATTCGTGCTAAGTTAAGCCGTATCTACGCTTCGTCTCCCCACATTCACCGCCTACTCTCCGTTATTCCACCCACCCCCCACCTCCCGTCATACAGCCAGTGCCTGTGTTACTCCTCCAGCCAGTCGTCACGTCTTCAAGGTAGCGATGTGTAACCACTTACAACTTTATTTATTTATTTTTTATTACTGTTACCACTGTATTTCTCTTTATTTTTAGTAACGCTACATGTATTTTTTACTAATTTGAGAGTGTTGTAAACATAGATCAGTGCAAAAAGGGTGACTTTCGGGGTGGGAGCTGGAACACTTGTTTTGCTTTTCCATTATTTTAAATGGGGAAAATTGACTCGAGAAACTAACCTTTCCACTTAAGAACCGGGTCACGGAACGGATCAAGTTCGTAAGTAGAGGTTTCACTGCATATTTCATGTTTGCTTATAGTTTGCATCTTTTAAAGGACAATGTTATCATGGCCAGTTCCCACTTTGTCTCCACTTTGCAAAGAGAACTCAAGCTTTCTCTGGAAGGAGTGAACCGCCGCCACATCTATCTATCCACTAGCCATCACTGCAGAGTTTAATACGCTTGGAGGAGAACACTAACTGCCTGTTCTGCTGCTTATAATGGCTAGTGATGAAGAAAAAAAAAGAGCCATCCTTCCCACCCAGAGAGAGAGGGAGATAAAGTCAGTTTGTTTACAGTGCGGTGGCCTAGAAGCAAGTAACAAAATGAGAACCCAACGACATTAAAGCAGAACATGCGGACATTAGTGTTGTTGTTTTCACTCTGGTGGCCACCATACCCACATCTTTTTTCAGAAAACATTGTTCATCTTATTAGCTCTGAGTATATAGATCCAGTTTGTAGCTCTAATGTTACAGACTGTTGTTCACTTTTGTTTTACACACATTGTTAGCCCCTTTCAGTCTATTCTTCAAAGGGCAGTACCCCCTACCAGACCACCACAGAGCAGGTATGACTTGGTTGGTGGATTGTTCTCAGGGCTGAGGTGACACTGACGTGGTAGTGTGGTGTTGTGCTGGTACGAGTGGATGAGACACAGCAGTGCTGTTGGAGTTTTTAAACCCCTCAGTCCAGGACTAAAAAACTAAATAATAATAAAGATGTTTGTTTCCAAAAATGCTGTTGTTTTGACTCTGGAGCACTGTAGTAAAGACAGATCATATTTTACAAGTTTGCAACTGTTAACTTGGTTTGATCATGTTGGTGAAGTGTGTGTCAGAGTTCTGCAGATACATTTCTGAGGAACTGTGGTTTGGTTGCGTTGGCCAAGGGAAGGTCTACGCGGCTTTTCTGTCTTCCCATCGTTTACAATGGAACATGTCTGTTCTCCGCCTCTTCCACTGAGCAGAGAAAAAAAAAAAACCTCAACTGCATTACAGCGTCTCTTTTGTGGTGCCCTTTGTGGATCTTTGCTGCAAGAACGTAACTGTGGTTTGAGAGAGGTAACGGGCAATGAAAAGAAATAAAGGGAATGGGTAGAAAAAAGAAACAAAAGAGAGATCCCACGTCTCCCACTCCTCTGTTCCTGGGCGAGCTACAGAACTCCGGACCAAAACGCAGAGAAAAAAACGACTGAAGGACGTCCAGACCTACCGTGGTGTGTTGGTTTTCCATTGTAGGTCCACCCTGTTCACTGTTTGAAATACAGCACAGGGGATTGTGGGCTTCACACACACACACACACTGAGGTGATACATTCCAGTCAGCACAAAACATCATCAGCAGTTTCCCTCAGCTTCGTTTCAGATTTCCATTCCATTGCCTCAAATGAAGGTGAGCGGCTCACTCTTAGCCACAGTGCCATGGAAGACCCACTTTCGGTTCCTTGGGGGATCTTTTTGTGAACAGATCTTTGTGGAAACAGCGTCTACTCCTCAGGGAGAGTTTAAAATGGATCCTGAAGCAGTGAACCTTGCAGTGGAGGTGGTGAACTTTGACTCGCATGTTGTTGCTCCAAAGCATCCCGTTTTCATTTCATGCTTTTCTGTGAAGAAACTGGGCGGGCACAAGTGAACAACAGTGCACACCACTTTAAAACACATGAAATGACTAATTATAAAGGGTTTCCACGAATATTTGGACGTGCAGTGGACGATGGCACGTGTTCCTAATAGAGAACAGTGAGGCTAAATGTGCTACAAAGCTATAGATACACATAATAAACCATTATTGCCCTACAATGTTGATCAGATAAGAAACCAGGTTAGTGTTTCTTTCAAAAACCCACCGCGTTCCGCGGAAAGTCTTTTGAGGTGAATCGATGTTCAGTGTTTTGTGCCAGCCCCACTCAGACTGAAACAGATGTAAAGTAGGTATGCTAAACGCTAAGCAGGTTTTTCTGTGGTCTGTGTTTCAGGCTTTCCGTGCCTTGTGTGACTATATCATTTGGGGGTTTGGGGTTTTCGCTACTTAATCGGAGGGATAGATGTGTGTTTTTTGCCTCTGCCTACGCCTCGCCCCCTTGTTTTCTGCCCTTGTTTCTAGGTCAGTGAAATGCCACAGAGAGAAAACTCCCGTCCATCTTCCTCTTCCTCACTCATCACTTCCTATCATCAGCTCAGAGGCATAGCCGTCTCTGGAGAGCATCCAGACTTCCCCTGGACGTGGGGTTAGCTATAAGGCCTTACCTCCAGGAACCCAGCACGGCTATGAATTGACTTGAGTCAGATGTTTACAACGTTGGCACGTCAATAAAATAATAATGTGCCGCCTGCCACAGGCTCCTGTGTGTACTGTGCATAAGTGTTTGTTGAGTTGCTTTGTGTACAAGCTGGGTGGTTATGCTCTGTCTATATATCCACCCTCTTTATACATCTTATACTTTTCTGTTACCGTGTACCCCCCCACCCAACACACACACACACCATATACCGTGTTAGAGGTGTGTAACAGGGGCTCTCCGTGGGTCTGTAGAAGACTATCAGTATTGTCTATTCCTTTTATAAAGGGCCAATTAAAAAGCAAAACTGCCTGTAGCACCTCGTCTTCCTTCCCTTCTTCATCACTGTCTCTACTGTGATATAGTAACAACACGACTGTTGACATGACCCAAAGGCATATTGTGCTGATGTGCATTATTTAATTGTAACATACGATCTTAAAGGGAATGTGGGGAAACACGGCTCTAAGCTCCAAGTCTTTTAAGGTGGAACGGTACATCAGAGCGGAAAATAACGACTGTTGTTTGTACGTGGTTTAAATATAAATTGTCTGTAAGTGTTTATTCACTGTTTGAATTCCCACAGAAACTCATCTGTAACTCGAGGTGTTTATTTTTGTAGCACTGTCGCTAATGCAGTTAGCCGTCTCCCGAATTTGGAGATATTTCCACCTTAAGTGAACGGAAACAGCAAAAATAAGTCAATAACACCCACCTATGGAGCAGTAATAGGGCAACATCCTCATTTAAGTTAATGCTTTTCAACATTTGGAGTTCTCTACGTTGTCTAAAACAGCTCCAGATGCCTCTGCCATGAGCACAGAGACTAGAGTGTGGTTTTTTTTCATTCATTTACAGACACTGGAGCTTCTAAACACATTAGACCGGTTTCGAGAACACAAACAGACTCGAGAGCAGGAAATGATGAGGAAACCCCTTCTGACTTTTAGAAAACGTGTTTTAAGATTACAATCATGAACTACACCAGTTAGGGATTTCATTTACAGAGAACACTTTATAAATACTGGTTCATTATTTTTGATTATTTGCTGAGTTTTACATGTTGGAATATAAAATGAATATGTGTCAAATGTTTTGCACAGGCCACATTTTAATACAAGTATTATTCTCTCAAAATGTTCAATTCAGCAAATTAAATGTTGTTGCAAACAGTTATTTTCACTTTTACTTTTCAACATTGGACCACGTGTTCCCAAACATTTGCACATTGCTGTAAATCCAGTGCATTTTATTTGCAGATTAAAATATTAAATTTCATCATAATTTTATTTAAAATAATTATAATAATTAAATTATTTAATACCATGTAAAATGGCTTTGAAAGAGAAGGGAGAGTGTGGAGGGGTGGCAAAGCTTCCAGTAACTTTCTTTCACTTTCTCATCTTCTTTAAACAACTGAAGATCTGAGAAAACACCTGGAAATGTGCCATGGTTTACTGCATCCATGACTTCAAGGAAAACCAACTTCTGCGCTTGTACCAACCAGTTCCAGCCTGGGGTCCTATGGCACAGTGAAGTGGGGACAATTAGTATAAATTTAAAAGAACAAAAAATTTAACCTGATTTATAATTTTTACTTTAAAACACTTTCAGAGAATGAAATAAATAGAAATAATCAGTTTCTTAACACAAAGAAAATAGTGGGAAAATACTGGATTTATAACCAATCTAATATCCAGACATTTTTTATTAAATCACAGACTATAAAAGAAAAACAATAAAATAAAATTTAAAAGATGACCACTTTACTAATGTTTTAAAAATGTTATATATTTATATGCATTTATAATGAATAATTTTGTATACTATAAGTTTTGTTTTGTTTTGTTGTAAAATAAGTTTTGTTTAATTTAAATTAACAAAAAATGTACTTCTACTGAAATTACAATATTTTAAACACTATTTTAAACAATTTTGCTTATAAAATTAATATAAAATTGAATATTTAATTACATTTTGGACAAAATTATTTCAAGGACCTAGCATAAGCATATACTTTCAAAATTATGCAACATTTTTTACTTTGTATTATTAAAATTATAAAATTAAACAAAATCTTATTTTATTTACAAGAACAAAGAATAGTGTAAATTAATTTTTTATTTTATTTTTGTATTTGTATTACATGTGTTAGGTTGTGAGATTTTAAAGAGTTTTTGTAATTGCGCAGTGATGATCTACCGTGTAATATTCGGGTTTTCTTTTTTCGTTTTAGTCACAGAGGTGGGGTTTTTTATTTAAGGGGGCTTTTAAACAAGAGTTAAATATTTGTGTTAATAATACACTTTTGTTTAAAAACCCATTTCAAAAATTCAATGAAAAATAAATTTTAAAAAAACCTTAACAAACAAACAAAAACGTATAAGTATAAGCTTGTTTATTTATTTATTTATTTATTTAGTATTTATTTATTTAGTATTTATTTGACAAATATGAGTGTCCTCTTTATAACAAATTTTTATAAACAATTTTATAGCATTTTCAATTTAAAGGTTACATCGTTTTATAACATTTATATAGTAATTTTTTAGTAAATCAGTAATGCTAAATGTCCACCTTTAGTTTCATGCATATTTAAACTACTGCTTGGTTCTCACTAATGTTTTTCACAGCAATCAGAGTCAGAGGGAGAAAATTTGGTGCTCACAGAGTAAATGTGAGAGTATGTTACAGCTCAAAATGAAAGTGTACTGTAGAAGATGAATCAGAAAGTTAGGCACAATTGGAAAGATTAAGCTTAGACCTGCGCTAGTTTCACACCAGTTTTTAATTCACAAAGCAACCAGGTTCTCATGACTCTGCTTCTCTCTGTTTCTCTCTGATTTTCTCTGATTTTCTCTCTTTCGCACATTGCCTGTTATTTTGAGTGTCATATTTGTTATCCTTGGGTGGAAAACCATATCACATTTTCTGTCTGGGGGCCTTTTTGAACTGAAGGGTCAGTGGTCACAGCTTCAAAAACTGACACAAACAACTGAATCCAATTAAAATGATCTGAAGCTTAACCCACTTCGGGAAAAAAAAGCTGGAATAAATAAAAAATACAATACAATATTAGAATCATAAAGACTTTATTTTATACCAGGAACTGGGAAATGCACACATCGACGGCATGTTCTAAAACATAATAAAAAAAATATGCATCTACATTATTAAAAATAAGTAAAAAAAAAAAAAAAAAACAAATGTTAGTTATGTGACGTTTCCACAAACAAAAGAAGCCGCAGCAAAACACTGGAAAAAAGCTATAATTACAGTAGCCATGTTAACAAGCAGTAGCAATGTTAGCAAACTAGTTCCTAGCTGAATTCATATTAGCTTAGGTAACTTGTTTCTAGCAGAGTCCATATTAGCTTAGCTAACTAGTTCCTAGCTGAATTCATATTAGCTTAGCTAACTAGTTCCTAGCTGAGTTCATATTAGCTTAGCTAACTTGTTGCTAGCTGAGTCCACATTAGCTTAGCTAACTAGTTCCTAGCTGAGTTCATATTAGCTTGATATTTGGCTTGAATAATGAACTAGCTGGATGTCAGCTATTACAATTTATACAGTTAATGTTGGTTTGTGCTAGCTAAACAGAAGTTCCATAACACACTGATTTTTTTTTGTGTTTGTTTGTGAGAACGGTTTTTTAAGTGATGTTTTTCACAACTGATAAAGCTGACACTAACATCATAAATGTTTAGAGACAAATTTTATTTTTTAATTTTTACATAAATATGCTTAAGTTAGCTTGCTGCTAATGTTTGAAAAATAAGTGCTAACAAATATTAGCATTAATTTAGTAATTTTAACCAGACAGCAAAGTGAAAGGATTGAGATGGGGCTTACATTTTGTTGCCATCCAAAGAAAAACATGTATCTCCATTTTTAGTAATGTTAAGTTCGCTGCAGCATTTGAACACAGCAGCTGTCCTTCACATTGTGTGAAAGATTCATGATGAATAAACCAACAGGTATGCTCCAGAACTTCCTGAAATACAATCTTTTTACATTGACTTCCATTGAAAGATAAGAAATGTTTTCCCTTTACCTCTAAAGTTACTATTTTTGGGATATACATATCTTTCTTCGCACAGCAGCTATCTGCGAAAATATGTAACTGCAGTGTTCAAGTAAAACAGAAGATACCTGTCGTGTACTTAGGAAAGAGTATGGTGATGTGTTTTATTATGATTCTGATGTGTTATTATCATTAAATCACCCACCATTATCTGAAAACCAAAGGCTGTAGTTGTTATACAGAGCTAGTAAACATGACTGTGATAATCCTCAAACACACTGGTGCAGAAGTGCAACTGTTGGTTTTTGGCGATTCCAAGGAATCTGTAATGCTTGGCAAGTCCTCACTGATTCACTGAAAATTTTTCTTTCTCACAGTCAAATGCAAAGATGAGCTTCATCAGGGCGTATTGTAACCTGCTTCTTATCTATTCCTCTGTTCCAGCAGAAAATAATCCTCTTTCATCACACACACACACAGACCTACACACCCATGTCCACACTGGACATGTGTTCACTTGCCTGTCCTTACTAGGTCTCATAGTATTCGATCCATATAAATCAAAAATTTACTCACGCCCATGTGCTCATCCTCCATTTCTTCTGAACTCATGGGGTATTGCTTTACAGTTTTCCCAACTTTGCTTTACAGTTACAGCTTGAATGTTCTCTCTACAGTAGCTAATCATAAGGGGTGACTACAAGCTTTTGAGTGTATTTTGAATGAAAGAATATAACGACACAAACATCTTGTATAATGTCATTTTAATAATGATTACTTTTCTTGCAGATCATTCCAAACAATATAGGCCAATTTTACTCACGCCTGCAGATGGTGGGCCTCAAGAGAAAGTGAAGAAAAACCCACCAGCCCCCCACTCAGTTTCCTGTTTTAACTGTATACAATGGCAGACTACACACTGAAGGGTGAAGTGTGTGAAAGAGACCCAGAGAAAAACAGAGGAAATCCCATGCATCTTTCTTCAAATATTTTCGAAGACTTTATTTCGAAGAATTACTTTCTAAATCTCATTATACACCACATTGTACACACCAATTGATGTTCTCCTCCAAGTGTGTTGAGCCCCAGAGACATGGTAGTAACAGCCGTGAGAAACAACGCATTGGAGGTTCGTGTGTTTTTAATAGAAATGCTCCAAAGTGACGTGACGTTAAAAGCTCTTTACCACGCATTATGTTTTTGTTTAGTTATTTTTGGACAGTGATGATCTTTTTCATTAGAGCTCTATGCTGGGAAAGTTCTGACCTAATTTATACGCTATGGTTTGCCTCCTAAATGCCATCTGTCGTGATTCGTCATATCAAACCTGAGAGAGATCTCAGGTAGGTGGAGATGAAGAAAATAGGCTGTGGGCAGGTATTGAGTTTTGTGTGTTTGTGTGTGTGTTAAACGCACAACTGCCAGCTGGAATTGCCCATAGCTCTCATTCTTTTCTCTGATTGTGTTTTACACCTTTACAATATTTACCACAGAGTTCCTGCTGTTTATCTAACTACACAACCCACGATCTTTTATCTCAACCAAAAAAGTTTAAGGTGTTACCTGACTCGGTTAAATCAATGCAATGGTGGTGAAACTAGAAAATATTTCTCATGTAAATAGCATCACATTAAAACGAACTGATATTACAATAGCTGTAGTTACAATGTACACAAATTACCGCTTCTAAAACAATTACAAAACAACTTTGACACATGAACTAAGCTTAAAAGCTGGTAAACACCTCTTATATTAAAGGAAAACTACGTAATATTTTAGGTTGTATCACAGTCACATAGCTCCAGGGTCCTGAAGGTCGTGGGTTCAAGTGCCACTCTGTGAGGAGTGTGGTGTGTTCTCCCTGTGTCTGCGTGGGTTTCCTCTGGGTGACTGTCTGTGAGGATTGTGGTGTGTTCGCCCTGTGTCTGCGTGGGTTTCCTCCAGGTGACTGTCTGTGAGGAGTGTGGTGTGTTCTCTCTGTGTCTTTGTGGGTTTCCTCCGGGTGACTGTCTGTGAGGAGTGTGGTGTGTTCTCTCTCTGTCTGTGTGGGTTTCCTCCGGGTGACTGTCTGTGAGGAGTGTGGTGTGTTCTCTCTCTGTCTGTGTGGGTTTCCTCCGGGTGACTGTCTGTGAGGAGTGTGGTGTGTTCTCTCTCTGTCTGTGTGGGTTTCCTCCGGGTGACTGTCTGTGAGGAGCGTGGTGTGTTTTCCCTGTGTCTGCATGGGTTTCCTCCTGGTGACTGTGAGGAGTGTGGTGTGTTCTCCCTGTGTCTGCATGGGTTTCCTCCTGGTGACTGTGAGGAGTGTGATGTGTTCTCCCTGTGTCTGTGTGGGTTTCCTCCGGGTGACTGTCTGTGAGGAGTGTGGTGTGTTCTCCCTGTGTCTGCGTGGGTTTCCTCCTATGGTCCACAAACACACATTATTAGTGACTCAAAAAAAAGTGTCCATAGGTATGAGTGTGTTGCACCGTGAAGGACTGGCACCCCGTCAAGGGTGTGTTCCTGCCTTGCACCCAATTATTCCAGGAAGGCTCCAGACCCACCGCGACCCTGAACTGGATAAGTGCTTACAGACAATGAACGAATTGCAGTTTTATGTATTAATGCTTTATATTTTCATATATTTATTTTAATTTTTGTGATGTTTCACAGATCTGTGATAGGGAGTATAGAGCCTCTGTTGTTGCTGTGCTGGGCTCAGCACTGCAGAAACTGCACTAGGTAACTTTGGACGAGGGTAGGAAACCCCCTACCCCCCTCCCCCTTTTCAAGACAGTGCTGTAAAAGTGAATAACATTATAACAGTAGAGGAAGCCTTGGAGCAAATATACCAATTCATACCTACTGTTCCTTTAAAACCCTCCCTATTACAGGTCAGTGGATTATTGCAGTGATTTTAAAACGGCAATTTTAAAGTAAAAATATCACCTAATTTAAGTGAGTTCTCCTATTTAACATTGCATCACCATGTTCAAGGCATTTGGCACCCCCCTCATCACTGGGCTGTGGGACCATGTTTACTAAGACATATTTGTTCCAGTTAAAGACAACTACGACCTAATATTACCCTTCATTTCAAAACACATGCAGAACCCGAGCTCATGTCCACACACTTTGGTCCACATATGATAAAGCGATCACATAATAAATTACATAAACACAAACGTTATTAAGATATTAATAATACATGATGCTAACCCTTTGGTGAGAAGCAGTTCTGAGAACAGTGTTGTTAGTGACTACTGGCAAACCAAGGTTTGGGTTGATAACACAGATGTGCCTGCGTTTAATCTCGGTCTGCAATCAGCTGCTGAAGTCTGCTCATGAGAAAGAGGTGAATGCTTGTTCTTCAGTCTAAACATCAGCTAAAGATCTCTGAGATTAAAGTCACAGACAGTGGCTAAAACATGAGCACAGAGAAAACCATCAGCAAGCTTTACTACATGCCTCCATCTGCTTAGCATTTTCATCTTAGCTTTTTGTTACGGTGGAATTCCACCCATTTTGTAAATGTATAATTAAATGGTTAAGATGCAGACAAAGTCATTCAGAGTGGTTTGATGTGAAATGCTCTGTTCTAGAAATGGTCAGAAATGTTTACAATGGGGACGATAGGAACCAGACATTATTACATTATTACAGTTATAGACGCATTACCTAAACCTTTAGACCATGTTTTACAGTAGTTTTGAGATAAGATCTTTTTCATTTGTGGCAGATGGGCACATGTAGATTGTTGTGAGATAAAATAGTCCCCCGCAAGAAAACTGTTTCACCATCTTCAGTGTTTCATATAAACATCAGAAGTAAGGTGTAGTCTCACTAACACTTTTGAATAGTCAGTAAAATTGCTTAATGTGTTGAAATCACAGTCAGTGTCCTTCTGCAAATGAACAATTTCATGTCACACTACTCTCAATGATCTAGTTTGAAAATGCCATGTATGGAAAAGTCAGGACATTGTGCAAAAATAATGTATAAACAAATAAATAATATTTTTAAAAATATGTAATACAAACTTTCAATGTAATGCCTACAACACACCTGTGTTACATCTTTTTTTTAGAATCACTCACTGGCCACTGTGCTTGCCACAGTCCGTGCAGTGAAAGCACACAAGCCCAGAGCTGTATTACACTTTTAAATTACAATTTGTAATTGTTTGGGAACTGAAAATACATTTTGCTGAAGTTTTTTAAGTGTGTAAGTGTAACTCTTACAAAATAAAACCAAGTTAACCGTTTAAAATATTGAAAATATTTGTCATTTGAGTCAATTCAGGTCAAGTGCCATTTCTTCTATATTATAGTGTGCATCCTCCAGGGCCAAGGTGCTACAAATAAAATAAATAAATATTCAATTGCATTTTCAGACTGTCTGGATCAGGAATTGCAAACCTAGACCTTAGATATTCTGCTGAAATTTTGAAAATAGTGTCTTTCCCCTTTAAGGTAAAAGCTAAATACTGAGGCAAGAAAGGCACAGGAAAGCTTTGATTCTCTTTGTGTGTTTTGTTCTGTAAAAACAAAAGACTGCTCTGTGTTTTCATTCTCTTTCAGGAAGCCAACAAACAGACTAACTGATCTAGAGATGGTCAAACATGATTAAATTTGCATTACGTGCAAAGTGATTTGCATTTTAGCGCTTCACGGTTCGCGCTCATTTATTATTTAAACAATTACAGAGGTAAAGGAACGGTTATGATTATTTTGTCAACTTTATTTGTTGAAATTGACTTTTCCTCAGAAAATTAAATGTTTAACTTTGTTAGCGTATCCATGTTTGATTAAGCTACTGGACATATAGTGTGTGATATACGCAGTCAGTGCTGTGGCTGAATATTTGCGTATTGAACCTGCAATGTTCAAAAACAGACCCAAAAAAACATGGATTGACACAGCCAGGGTTTCTGACATATTAATCTTAAGGAGCCAATCCCATCAGCTTGCGAGGTGGGGCTTTTCGAGATAAAGGCGAGTGTTGGAAGCGTGTCTTGAGACAGAGGAGGGGCCTAATTGCATTGTCATAGTGTACATAGTGCACTGAATGAAAGTGAAGGTGCAGAGTTACGTCTCAGCAACTTTAAAGGTTTTACAGAATATTTGTCCTTGGAAATTGCTTTTAAGTATGAAATTTTGAACAGAGAATACGTTTAGGGGTTTATTAAATGAGCGGTGTTCTTTATTTGTGCTGGGGAAATATTTTGGAAGTGGAAAAATGTTTTAAATCCGGCTCATTATTGACAATAGCTGCAACAGGTACCGTCTCATTTAAAACACCACAAACTCCCTCTTCCTCGAGGTTTCCACTGAACTGTAGCTCCACAGCGCACCCTGCTGTGTCTAAGTGGTACATGCGGTGCTGGTACCATACAAATGACCTATATATATATATATATATATAAAAATGTGTTCTCTGTGTATACATTAACTGTTTTTTCCCTTAAAGCCCATAATAGGATTTTATTTTCAAGAGAAAAAACATTTATATTAAAAAGACATACTTCGGTTTAATGAACTCAATTTTAATTGGTCAAACTGTTTGTAATAGGTCACTAAATAATAAAAAAATAATAATAAATACTCCAGGCATAGCATTAGTGACCTCCTTTTGTCCATGACCACACAGGAGCATTTTATAGTACTAAAATTACAGACTGTGTTCTATCTTTGACATTTGGCTAATAAGGTAAGACTACTGACTTTACAGTCTACACTGTGGATAAATAACCGTGTGTAATAGAGCGGCCAGTGAGTGGACACAGGGTTTAAAAACTCCAGCAGCACTGCTGTGTCTGATCCACTCTACACCAGCACAACACACACTAACACACCACCACCACTATAAAACATTCCTTATCACTGGAGAACAGCGTGGTAAGGGTGATAAAATAGTAAAATAGTGTGCAGAGCTGATTATATATATATATATATAATTAAAAATGTATTTACAATTTAAAATTAAACAGGAACAAAAAATGTATGTAGTGTATTATGAAGTGCTGCCGCCTGCGTCATCGCTGCACTTTGCTCTGATTGGTCGGGGGGAGTCACGTGATGAAAACACCGTGATGGCGGCGTCCGCGGCGGCTCGCGTCCTGAGTGTGCGGCTCGGTAAACTCGGGAAAGTCGGGAACGTGGGGAAAGTGTCTCCGGCGTGCAGCGTGTGTCCGCTTTACCGACTGAACGTGTGCAGCGGCGCGGTACTGAGTTCCCCTGGAGTGAGGAAAACCGCGGAGCTTTACTCCACACACAGAAACCTACAGACCTCCATCAGTGAGTCTTATCACCAACACTGTACTGTTTACATTAAAGGAGCACTTCACTCAGGCTTTAAAGAGGCAATAAGTCATTTCTACCTCTGTAGTGTTTATGAAAGTGACTGTCTAACTTTTTTACATTTGTTCTGTGGGGTGCAACTCACATGAGATGATGTCCCTGAATGAACTAATTTATGCTCCATGGAGCGGGTCCTCCCTCACGGGGCTGGCCCTGATGAATGGACCGGCAGAGACTATAGAAAATGACTTAAGCTGTTTCAGAATGGCTGCCTACGTACTATACAGCAGTCACTATACGATTGGCATTCAGTGAGTTAAACACAAATGAAATGTATTGTGTTTTTACATTTTTATATAATATAAATAGATAATATCCATACACAGAACTTATTGAACGCCCCTCACATTGTGCACTATTTTGGGGAACCTAATTCAGGAGAATAGTGAACAGTCTTGGACAGTACATCATCCAAAATGTTATATTCTTATTATACAATATAGTGAATAGGGGTACAGCATGTAGCATGTGGTCACCCCTTATTTTAACATATTATGGGCAGTTTGTGTAGTGTTTATCGCAAAACAAGAATAGGAATAAACATAACTGGACCATTCCCAGTGCCGAGGCTTGGCCGGAAGTGTGTTAATCCCAGGAGATATTTTGCATTGGGCAGGTGTCTACAAAGAGGCTGGAGTATTGTTTCAGCAGCTTGACCACAAAGTCCTGTATTGGAATATCAGGGGAATCTCATTACGAGAGCTTGGCTGAGAGACAAAAGTCCAGGCATGGCACTTAAAGAGATGAATTCGTCTTTGTTAGATTTACCGCTGAGGTGTTTACGCTCACGTTGTGGTCTCTTGTTTCAGATCGACACCAGAGTGAGGAGGGCAGCTCTAACGTGGAAGACACAGACGAGGATGTGTGCGTTGATTCAGCCTTCCTTATATCTTCATGTTATACACATCTTTGATTCTGTTGTGTATAAACACAGTGATCGAGCTTCAAGTTGATTGTTCAGCATTTGTAAAATATATAATGTGCATCAGTCAGCCATAAAATTAAGGACTTCTTGTTTCTTCAAACACTGTCCATTCCATCAGCTCCACTGACCACACAGGAGCACTTTGTAGTTGTATGATTAGAGAATGTAATCTGTCTGTGGCTCTGCATACTTTTATGTAACGTTAGAGACAGTGGCCCATTTGTTGCTGCCAGTGGCGGATGCTGGTCTTTCAAGGAGGGGAAGCTCAATTTCAGCCTCCATTATAAAATGTGTGGGTTTATTTATACGTAAATTCTACCCTCCGTTCCTTTTTAAGAAAATGATCTGTGACCCTGTCGTACCAACAAGGCGTCTTTTCCAGGGACTTGACTAGTGTCC
>NC_089802.1:75309627-75342127 GCF_029633855.1 Hoplias malabaricus | reverse complement strand
CACTCCTCACAGACAGTCACCCGGAGGAAACCCACGCAGACACAGAGAGAACACACCACACTCCTCACAGACAGTCACCCGGAGGAAACCCACGCAGACACAGGGAGAACACACCACACTCCTCACAGACAGTCACCCGGAGGAAACCCACGCAGACACAGGGAGAACACACCACACTCCTCACAGACAGTCACCCGGAGGAAACCCACGCAGACACAGGGAGAACACACCACACTCCTCACAGACAGTCACCCGGAGGAAACCCACGCAGACACAGGGAGAACACACTATACTCCTCACAGACATTCACCCGGAGGAAACCCACGCAGACACAGGGAGAACACACCACACTTCTCATAGACAGTCACCCGGAGGAAACCCACGCAGACACAGGGAGAACACACCACACTCCTCACAGACAGTCACCCGGAGGAAACCCACGCAGACACAGGGAGAACACACCACACTCCTCACAGACAGTCACCCGGAGGAAACCCACGCAGACACAGGGAGAACACACCACACTCCTCACAAACAGTCACCCGGAGGAAACCCACGTAGACACAGAGAGAACACACCACACTCCTCACAGACAGTCACCCGGAGGAAACCCACGCAGACACAGAGAGAACACACCACACTCCTCACAGACAGTCACCCGGAGGAAACCCACGCAGACACAAGGAGAACACACCACACTCCTCACAGACAGTCACCCGGAGGAAACCCACGCAGACACAGGGAGAACACACCACACTCCTCAGAGACAGTCACCCGGAGGAAACCCACGCAGACACAGAGAGAACACACCACACTCCTCACAGACAGTCACCTGGAGCAGGAATCGAACCCACAACCTCCAGGTCCCTGGAGCTGTGTGACTGCGACACCTACCTGCTGCACCACCGTGCCACCCACATTTTCACGTTATTTCCGAATATATTGAGGTCATATTTTATGAAGCATATAACTTGTGTAAAAGTACAGAGTTTATTCCCATGTCACACAGCAGAGACTTTATGCCCTCTAAAAAAAAGCAATGATCTTTTTAAAGCCAAACAAACATGGAGGAATGAGTGAATGTGCTCCTGAGCTACCTTTTCCTTCCAAAAGTTAAGGATAATCAATCATTCACCCGTCTTCTGTAGCCGCTTCATCCTGATATGGATGTGGTGGTGGTGTCCAGAACCAACCTAGAAACTTTGGGTACAAAGCAGGAACACACTCTGGACAGGGCACATCCCAAACTCACACATCCCATTAAGAATTTAAAATAATTTTACTTTAAATTACAGAGTTATCAGAATATATTAACGAAAATATTTATTGTCACTCATTCTGTAGTAAATCTTTGGTGCCGGTGCCAGCTGAAACATTTGTGTATTCTTTTATATTTATATTACTTTTATATGAAATGTACTGTATGGATACAGTCAGGGTTTCACCTGTGGCCCCTCTCCGGTCACCTGACGTACTGACGTCACGTGATACAGAACGTCCCGAATTTTAAAAGTAATGAGAAGGCGCGTGCTCAGGTGTGTGTTTGTTGTGTTGTTGTTGTTTTTTTTTGTTTTTTTTTAAAGAGAAGTCTTTAAGGCTGTTTTTATTAAGGTGAGTATCTTATGTTCCTGACATTTTACATAGCTTTTTACCTTCAGCGTTTTAGAGCGTTATAGGCTCTGGGTTGCCAGTTATTTTTGATTATCACTCCTTTATGAACATTTTCAACTTTAAATGACCAATATTAAAATGAGGAAACTTATAAAATATAAGAGACCGCTCGTGAAGGTGCGCGCGCGCTGCCTCAGGGAGAGCTCGCTCTACAGGCGTTGAGGCTGAGATCATTTCTGAGGGAATTCAGCCCGAGGTAAGTATGGCCATAGTTTAAAAACATGACGTTTAAAGTAGATTTCGACCGTCTTCACGGGAAAACCACGGTGTAATCACTAGGGGGAAGCTTCGAGAGGCTCGTCTTAGTCTCATATGTCCAATTTTGTATCGTGTTTTTTATTAGAAACACAAAAACATGGACTTTTCAGCAGTTGTAGTAGCTTTCTTTAAGGCGTCAAGAAAATACAACCCGTGTAAACCCTGTAAATGTTGCTTTCTTAGTCATTAAAAGCATGATTTCTCGAATTTAAAAATAAACCCGAGCTTTTGTTAGTAGTTTTGGCGCCTTGTTTGAAGTTGTTAAGAACATTTACACGTATAAAGCCATTACATGCCACATTTTGAGGAAAAATAAACACAGAAACTCAGTCTGCTGTAAGAGAGGAATGAATGTTTTTAAGAATATGTGAAGCTTGTATTTTGCTGCAACACTCTTGAACATAAACAGCAGAAACTAGCTCCTGGCAGCACTTGTGGAAGTTTGATTCAAGCCTCGTATATAAGAATATTACTGTGGTGTTTCACTAAAGATGCAACATTTTGTCCAGTAAACAGGCAAAGAATCATGAGCTCAGGAGCTGACACTTCAGATGATCTTGAGTGTTGCCTTCAGACCGTCGGAGATGACACAGAAAACCGTTCCGTAGCCGAGTCTTCCATTTTCTATCTTCTCCAGGAGGCCACCAAGCTCGCTACATCTTCAAACGAGTACAGTCCACTGGCGGAGGGACTTCAATCCAAAGAAGAGACGGTACCCACGTATATTCCGTGCAACACCACTCCCATAACTCGACAAAATCAGAAAGAGATTCAACCTAGCTTTACAGGAACCTTCACTATGCAGGCCAGCAGCCCATGGGAGGTCATGAGTCTCATAAACCTCCAGTGTGAGAGGCTGCTGCACTGTGAACAAATAAATATCGAAGATGTAGATGTTTACCCTTGTGATAAATGTAAAACAAACGATTTGGAAGATGCAGAGGTTCTTGAAAGCTCTTCCCTTGCTTCAGATGTTCCACATAGTTCCACTGAGTCCTCTAGAGAAGATGCACACTCTGTTTACTTCTCTGTGCCACACGACATAGACAATACTGATCAGTTTCTTTCAGATCAGACTGTAGATGAGCACGACTGTGCAAAAACTGAAGCCATAGAGGACCTCGCTGAACTCATATCTAAAAACACAGCTGGTTTCAACAGTGAAGAAAGCACAGAAAACTCTCTGCTAGTTGAAACATCTTCGGTTCCGCTTGATGCAGCCAACGTTGTGGAGGATCAGACACGTTTGCACCCACAACGAGGAGAACCGACCTGTTCTACAACCATGTCTGCAGCACACACACCAAGCCCTGTTGACTTCACATCTTCTCTGGTTGACGAAAACGATGGCAGCCTGTGCTTTGATTTCCACGCTTGTGAAGGGTTCTGTAGCGCGGAGGTATCAAAGGTTACACCACAGTCGCCTCGGCTAAACAGTGCTTCTGTATCTAGAACCGATTTGAACAATAACTTGGAGGATAAGAACGATGAAAAGCACTTGGAACTTGAGGAAGAGCAGGCGAAGCCTTCTGCTCAGACAGATTGTGAAAATCGAAGGAGAACACCTAGAAAACAGGCTCATCCTTCGCGTAGCCCTGACCTCCACGATCCGGAGATTCAGGGGGTGACCTTCAGCATGCACACAGAGCTGGACAGCAGCACTGACCAGTGCCGACTTCTCATCACCTCGAAGTACAGGCAAGCACGGCTTCCTTTCAGTCTGGGTTTAAAGTGCAACTGCAGAGCAGTTATTTGACTTTGTCATGTATTCACTTCCTGGTGGAGATGTGAGTACTAATATGTTCTCCTCTGCTGAGCTGTGCAGGCGTGGCAGGAGGAGCAGAATCACCAGGTCCAGATCACTGCAGATCTCCCAGCGAACAAGCAGCTCTGAGGAGGAAAGTGACTCAGTCAGCATCTCCAGTGAGTACCATCCTCCACCAGCAGGCGACGCCCTCACCACAGACTAGCTCCCAAAGTAAGAGAGTACCTAAGGTCATATCCCTCGTTTAGAAACTGTTCTTATGATCAGTTTTAAAGAACCATTCCATGTTTTTATAACTGTTAGCATGTATTAGGCGTGAAAAGTCAGTCAGATAACTGCATAAAATCCTGTGAACAGATCCTCCATTTTACAATTATGTAAATGCAATAAATATCCACTTTAGAACCCTCTATGAACGTATCTCAAATCATTTTAGAAATCCATTGATTTTACACATCCACACAGCCCTGAAAATTTCAGTTCTGTGTCTCATTGAGGCAAAATAAACAATCAAATGTCAGTAACTTGTCAGAACAAAGCCGTAGAGCACCTCTTTACGATTGAAGGCGAAGGTGTAGAGTTGCATCTGTGTCTGTTATCATTCTTTCCCTTTAGAGAAGGTCTGTGCATCGTGCTGCACGAGGAAGACTCCTTTATGGCGAGACGCTGAAGATGGTACTCCGCTCTGCAATGCCTGTGGAATCAGGTAAGCGTTTGAGATCCCCACGGATCAATTCGGATGTACTGTCGCTAATGAATCTCGGTATTAGGACCCACACTCACAGCTTGGATAAGTCAGAATGAGTCTTGATGTGTTAACTGTAAAGGAAAGGAGATTAAAAAGCTGGGCAATTCATGCTTTACACCAAAAAAAAACTCTTAAATTTCCATTCCTCGTACTTTTTAAATATTACCGGAAGGTCCTTGTCTGTCTGTGGCAGGTATAAGAAATACCGTGTGCGCTGTCTTCAGTGTTGGAACATCCCCAGGAAGGAGGCAAACTCCAACTCCAAATGCCTGAAATGTGGAGACCTGCTTCAACTCGCTTCTCAAAACAAACGCTCGTAGAACCGGTGAAGATTCTAGGATTGTGTCATTGGGTCTTTTGTAGGACTCAAGTTAGATTAAAAATAAATAAATGAGTGTCTATTAAATCAACACAAATGAGACCTTTCTCAGGGCAATATTCCTTTCCTGTCGTTTCCTGACCCAGTTTCTTAAGCTGGAACTGGACCTACATCATCTCTAATGCTGTAAATGGACAGCTGTCTGCAGTCGTGTGATTTCTAAGAGAAGAATAGTGAGTTGTTATGGGCTTTCAGTATGTGAACGTGATGTGAACGTAAATGAAAAAATATCTTTTTGTTGTTTAAGCTCCAAAGTAGAGACTGTGTATTTCATTGTAGCATTTTCACTCATGAAACGTTTAAGCACTTTATCATAGGTTTACTACTCCTCCACACAGACATCAGTACGTTTCACATTTTCCTTCAAACCCGTCACCTCTCAAGTATGTGTTGTAGAAGTCGGAGCCTGCTCTTTTCTCTGCGTTTACTGTATTTCAGCCTGTTGATTTTGCTGTTTCTTTATTCGTTTTTGAGTTTTGTTGTGATTTATATATATTTTTTCTTTGTGTTCACTGCTGGTGATCATTTACTCTGATATATTTATAGTTAAATCTATTTAGTTTAAAGAAATCTCTTTAAAAATTAAATGTTGCTGTGCTTTTGAGTCCAATGCTGTGTTATGGATCCTTCTTTGACCTGGGGGTGTGTCTACGTTTAAGCCACCTACTTCAAGGCCCTTGTGGGCTGTGTTTAAATAATCACATCATGTTTTACTCTCAGCAAATGTCAGATACAGAAATAATATTTATAGAGTACACTGTAAAAAATTGCTGTAAATTTACAGCAAGTCTGCTACAGTAATTTATTGTATTACTCGATTACAGTAATATGCTGTAAATTTGAAATACAGTAGCGTTCCTGTAAAAATACGGTAAATGGCTGGGAACTCTGCTGCCAGTATTTTACTGTAAATCACAGTATTTACAGTAAATTATTGTATTACTCAATTACAGTAATATGCTGTAAATTTGAAATACAGTAGTGTTCCTGTAAAAATACGGTAAATGCCTGGTAACTCTGCTGCCAGTATTTTACTGTAAAATTTACAAGAAATTTTTACAGTGTACATATAAAATCAACTACTATTGCCCAAAGTGCTTTACAATAAGAACTTATTAAAAATATAGATAGGGCTGGAAATGGGGAGAGGGGGGATACAATAAGTGACAATACAAGCAGAGTTTAGGATTCTCCAGGAAACAGTGGTGGATCAAACCTCATTTGAAATTAGTTAAAGATCAATGGAAAGAAAGAACTTAGTTGAAAGTAACATATTGCCGTATTTTTCACCCTTGTGTTTAGCAATCCTTTAAATCCAAGACCAGTGCTAATACATTTAACTGTCATTTTGCGCTCAACATTTTATTTTAATTACTTACTTACAAATAAACTGAATTAAAAAGAAATTAAAGTGCCATTCACACCACTGCCTGGGTTCTGAGAAAACATGGCTGATGTTCCGATCTGAGGTCCAGTCGTGTTTGTTGTTGTGGTTTGCCTTTTTGGCCACTGGAGGTCGCCTTGGCTAACGCTATAGTGCGTTAGCATACCTCAGGATGCGCAGTTTCTGGTGGCTTAGGGGTGAACTCCAACAGTTAATACAATTAATTTATATTTGCAGTTTGCAAAATAAGAGCATAACAATAATTCAAAATAAGAGTTCATAGCTTAATTATGGACAAACACTCGAGATTAAAAGGTGGAGAGTTCCGTTGCTGCTGTCGCACTGCTCACAGATGGTAATCATAAATATGGTTTTTAAGTGAAGTGAGTGGATGCATCGAGGAGTCCGGCCACGCACCTCTCCGAGCTCTCGCTCTGTGTTGAGTAAGAGGAAAAATGACGTGGCACATACTGTTTCAGTGTTTACAGACTTAATGACCCAACCGCAAAAACATTTCTCATTAAAAAGCTGACGAGCCATGACCTCAGTGCTCACAGAAACTCATGGAGTGGGTTTCTCTCAGCGCCTGCTCTGGCCGTCTGGGGAAAAAAACTGTTCAAGTCAGGTTTGAATTAAATATGCAAAGAGCCCTGGCAGTGACACCCCATCGTAATGCAGCTAAGGTGGCGGACTGATGTTTGGGAAGTCAGTATTTAAATATCTCATTCCCACACCTTGATAGCGTCCAGGCCCTAATTTATTTTGAAGGAATGTTTCCAGCAGGGCTCCGTAAACGTGTCTGGCCTTGGACTAGTTTTTCAAGCTAAACTGTTTCTGTTTAAACAAAGCTTAAAGTTGTTATAGTGGGGACTTCCAGTATTTCAAGGAATTCTTCTGTTAAGAAAAGTGGACGTTACTATATCTCAGATATAATGGATTTCTCTTTCAGAGAGGAACTGTAATGAGACGCGGGGTAGATTAATTTTTTGATGTAAAATATGTAAACAGCCCTTCGCATATTTCTGTAGTGTTTACACTGATTCATGCCTGTTTCTACATACCATTGGTATCTAATGATGTTTATGATGTTTTTCTGAATCTAAAATGGCTCCCTCACCCTCCAGTCCATGATGTAAACGTAGCTCGTGCGCTCCGTTCCTGCAGTAGGGAGATTTGCATGTGGCTGACCTCCCAGTGGCTCAGCTGGACGTAATGGCCTTGTCTGAGTGTGTGAGTCCATGTCCTAGTTATTTTATTTCCCTAATGTTTAGCCTTCATGGTAGTAGCTCAAAAAGGGGTGTGTTCTCTGTGTGTGTTAATTCCGTTTTAAGCTCCTGAAACCTTGAACCTTTCATGTTTCAACGACATCACTAAGCTTGCACTTCAAAAGGACCTTGGGGCTTAGGGCAAGAATTGGGACAGGGCCTTTGTGCATTGTTGTAATCCCTTTAAAAGACCCCAGAAAATTGTTTTTACAGTATACTCAGACATTTTATACCTATATTACACTTTTTACACACTCCCTAGTGCACTAGTGAGTAAGAGGCCATTTTAGATGTTGCCTTTAATGACATAAATGCCCCCTACACTTTAAAAAATGTACGTTTCTTAAAGGAAATTATCCTCTAGAACCCTAAACATGTGAGGAACCTTTTGCAAGATTAAGGGGTTCTTCAGATTAGTTCTATACGGCACCAAAAAGGGTTCTCCTACTGTTATGATGTCAAACTTGTAACAATATTAAAAGCAACCCTCTCTAACTCTTCTCTAAAAGGTGCTACGTAGAACCGTCTAGAACACATTCTCCGTCAATCTGAAGAACCCTTTAATCAAGCAGTGGTCCTCTGAGTGTTCAGGGTTCCATACAGAACCCTCTTCTTTAATAAAGACCCTTGTAGAACCATGATTTTTAAGTGTGTACTAATTTGATGTTCATTCGTTAATGTCCTATTAACCCTGTGTGTTCCTGTGTGGACGAGGGCGGGGCCGCACCTCTGTCCCTTGATTTCCCTTGGAATTAGGGCGAGGCCGAGCTGGTTTTCTTTTCCTCTTCTTTTTCTTCATCCTCGTTTTCTTGTGAATGGACACACGCCTGATCAGTCCCTCGTGCGCGAGGCCATCTACATACCCTCCTCCTCAGTCAGATCCGTCGTGGCGCGCGCGCGCGTGCTGGTGACACCACTCGCCGGAAGGAATTTGTTGTTGTTGTGGATTTTTTTTACTTTTTTTTTTTTACTTTTTTTTTTTTAAAGAGACTCCAGCGATCAGAGGCGCGCGCCTTGATCTCCTGAAGGATTATTATTATTATTATTATTGTCTGCGCGAGGCTTCCCCATGGACGAGCCTGACATCGACGTGGTGGGCTTGTCCGCGCGCAATGGCGACGAGCAAACGACGGGCACCGGGAACGCGCGAGACGCAGAGGACACGTCGGGCACGAGCCGGGGCTCCGCGCCCCCCGCCAAGCCGCCGTACTCCTACATCGCGCTGATCACGATGGCGATCCTGCAGAGCCCCGAGCAGAGGCTCACGCTCAGCGGCATCTGCGCCTTCATCCGCCGCCGCTTCCCGTACTACCGCGAGCGCGCGCCCGCCTGGCACAACTCCATCCGCCACAATCTCTCCCTCAACGACTGCTTCGTGAAGGTGCCGCGCGAGCCCGGCAGCCCCGGGAAGGGCAGCTACTGGACCCTGGACCCGCGGTCCGCGTGCATGTTTGAGCAGGGCAGCTTCCTGCGCCGCCGCACGCGCTTCAAACGCCAAAAGCTACAACACCACCAACAGCAGCAGCAGCAACCAATCCAGCTCCAGCTCCAGCTGCGCGCTCCAGCGGCTCACGCGCCAGTCAGCCTGTGGCCCGCGCTCTCCACGCTGCTCGCGAGGACTCCCAAAGACCTCCTTCATCATCACCATCATCCTCCTCATCCTCAGCGCGCGCTCGGTTTGATCTCCCCGCTGCCCTTCATCCCGCCTGCGCTTTCTCCCGGCGTCTACTCTCTGCAGCAGGAGCTCCACACACTGCGCGCGCTCCGCTCCTCCGCGCTGACCACGCAGTAAATAGAACTGTAAACACCAAGGCTTTATTATGGCTATGTTCCCTGCTCAACTTCCACCTTTTAATACTGACTTTAACAACAACACAGCCACAGGCTACAAATAAATAATAATAATAACAACGGTAAAACGTTTAAATAAAGAAAATAATCAGCTAATAATAGGATATTGTTTTGATTTGATAAAGGAATACATTTTTTTTTTAAAATCCTTTAAATTAAACCTCATTAGAACAAATGCAGCTGATTTTATATTTTACTTTTAACAACAAAACAAACGTGGAAGGTATTTTCTAAAATATATTAGAGACATTCGTCTGTAATAATAATAATCCTTAAAACCCAGCTTTAACCAAAACAAATGCATCTGATTTAAAGAATAAATAAATAAACCTTTGATATTTTATTATATTAACGATTCTGACTTTGTTTTTCCAGTGAGGTTCTAAACATAATAAAAGACACCAGGAGGTGGTTGTTGACTGTAATTCAGAAACAGCGAACACGAGTAAATCTCATGAGCTTTGACCTCCACCCTCTTCAGACTCTTTCTGGATCTCATTTCTCCCTTTGTTTCTATTCACTGTCGCTTTTAGAGTCATCCGCAGCTTCTTTCATCTTTTCATTTTCACAGGATTCTAACTGAAGTCTCTCGACGTTTTAGAGAAGCACAGTCCTACAGTTGTTTGTTTGTTTGTTGTATTTAATTTAAAACAGATGCGCAATCCCAGACCTTCCAATGTAAAAAAAAAAACAGTTAAAAAATAACACATTTTAAAGCAAAACCAACCAAAAATGAAAAAGAAATTGTAAATTAATTGTAAATCCAACTTTTTAAAAATACAGATATTTTCTGTAAATTTTCAGATATTTTCTGTATGTGTTTCTACATAAAACTCTGATTATTTTTTTTCTCCAGAATATTTTTAGAGAAGCTGTTTGTTTGTTTACGAAGAAGAAAATGGAGTAAATTGATTTATTTATTTCTTAAAACCCTGCTTTTCTAAGTTTGAATTATAAAGGAGTTTTGTTTAAAAAAAAACAACATTGTTAAAGGGTTTTCTCTAAAGTTTTAAAGCCAGCTGAGTTTTATAGTTCCTCTAGTTTTTTTTAATCTACGAGTTGAAGCAGAGGCATAAATACAATACAATGCCTTCATCAAATGCCTTGAGAGAAACTGTGTTTTAAGGGTTAAGGCGATTTGAGTTAAAACCTGCGCACGTTTTCTGAAGG
Source organism: Hoplias malabaricus (assembly GCF_029633855.1). NCBI lineage: Eukaryota > Metazoa > Chordata > Actinopteri > Characiformes > Erythrinidae > Hoplias > Hoplias malabaricus. The sequence continues at coordinate 75,331,636 of NC_089802.1, read as the reverse complement.
GAAAGAAATATAGTAGAGGTCAAGGATTCAGAAATGGACTGTTCGCAGCTTTTATTGTTTTGTTTTTATTATTTGTTTGTGTGTAAGTGCCTTGATGGACTCCTCTAAACAAAAGCAGTGCACATGTGATCATCTCAGTAATGAACAGCTGAATATGTCTGTGATATAAATGTGTGCTGTTTGTTATTTCTTCTCTAAGTAAAAACCAAGCTCCAAAACTGACTTTAACAGTCTTCCAGAAACTCATTTGTCTTCATTAAGTTTGGTTTGTTTCCAGACGTCTTTCTGAAACCCACCTGGGTCACTTTGATTAGCGCAGAACACTTACACTTGCTTTAATGTAAGTGAAGGATACGTTAGGAGAGGTTTGGAAAGGGTTAAAAACAGATTGACAGATATAAAAGCTGCTTTTCTTAGTTTTACATTTTATGAAGGAATCTGGTGTCGAGAAATCAGAGGGTGAACTACACTCACGTGTAAAATAATGTGAACTCCCCCTGAATTCCTCTTGTTTATGACTTGAAGTTTCACACCTCAGTCCAGCCCTTAGCTTTTCTTCCTGGGATTCGTGGTCCTTGGGTTTTTACTGTCAGAAGCCTTTTCTAAATAAGGGAGAGAGCTCCATGTGGATGAGGGGGTGGGGGGTTCAGCTCTTGTCTGTAATAAGTGGATTTTTACAGCGGTGCGGTGTTTGAGTTGTGGGACGTTGGGGTGTATGTTGTGTATATGTCAGTGCCGTATTGGTTTGCCTTGTGCTGTCAACACTGGGACTGTGAGGGAGAGTGGGGGAGGGGAGTGAAGGAAAAGTGTTTCCTCCTCCCTCAACATCCCCAGCTGAAGTGCCCATGTGCAAGGAACTGCTTCCTGATGTCCTCTGTCTTTCTCTTTTTTTTCCCCCTCTCACTCTCTCTGTCTCTCTCTCTCTCTCTCACTCTCTCTTGTCTCTGTCTTTCTCTTTTTTTTCCTCTCACTCTGTCTCCCTCTCTGTCTCTGTGTCTCTCTCTCTCTGTCTCTGTGTCTCTCTCTCTCTTTCTCTGTCTCTCTCTCTCTTTCTCTGTCTCTGTCTGTCTCTCTCTTTTTCTCTCTCTGTCTCTGTCTGTCTCTCTCTTTTTCTTTCTCTGTCTGTCTCTGTGTCTCTCTCTCTTTCTCTGTCTCTGTCTGTCTCTCTCTCTCTATCTCTGTCTGTCTCTCTCTCTCTTTCTCTGTCTCTGTCTGTCTCTCTTTTTCTTTCTTTCCCTCTCTCTCTCTCTCTGTGTGTGTGTTTAAAAAGTGCAGAGAATGGGTTAAAGGAGAAGTACAAATGTCTTTCCGCTGCTGTGCAACGATGATCAAAGCACATTTCATTTTACTGCTCCGTCATTATCTGTATTTCTTCAGAATATAGAAGATAAAACGAGGCCTGTGCAAAAGTCATGGCACCTATTATTCATATTTGTTTCTCGAATACGGTGAATCCAAATCCTAACTGTACAAAACAGTATAATACAGAACAGCAACAGAAGATAGCACCTGTATGTCATTAGACCAGGTGTTCGGGCGTTTACACACAGCTGTGTTCACACAGAAGCGGGGATGTGTTCTAATAAAACACAGTAAACCTTCAGTGTTTGGACCCCCAGAAACTAAACTGGACCCTTTTTACCCGCGTTCACTGCCTGCTCTACGTGTGAGGAGCTGGAATTCTGTGTGTGTGTGTGTGTGTGTGTGTGTGTGTGTGTGTGTGTGTGTCCATGCGTGTGCGTGCTTGTACTGGTTTGAATGAGGAACACATGTACACACAGCACAAACAGCCTAACATAAACACACACACACACTTCCCCAGGCCTCCAGCACAGGGACAGTGAGTCGAACGTATGTCTTTGGATTGTGTGTGTGAAAGCAAGCTGAAAACAGCAGTGATTTCATTTCATTACCTAATTGTGCGATGTATGATCTTCGGCATTGTGGGGTTTTCTTGTTGTTAATATTTTTGTAACAACATTTTAGATTGAAATAAATACTACCGCTTGCCCAGCGCTCTGGGTATGAGTTCATTGCCCCTGGTGCAGCGGGGTGTGTGTGTGTGTGTGTTCACTGCCACAGATGAGTTAAATGTGGGGAATTTTTGTTTAGTTTTGTTTGTACATTTTACATTTACATCAACAAATCTAATGCCTGCAAATCATTCCCAAAAACCTGGGACAGGATTGTGTTTGAAATAACTTTGTCTTTGTTTTATTATTATTATTATTATTATTTAAAAGCACTGCTTTCTGTTTTTACAAGCATTAAACGTGGGTTAGGGTTTGTTTGAATACGACAGCATTATGGCACTCTTCAGGGTCTTGGGCTCCTCGGCTCGGTGATGTGTTTTCCTTAGGTCTATATGGGTTTACTCTCACAGACCAAAGTGATGGGACGGCTGTGCAAAATTGTCTACAGTCAGTGTGTGTGTGTGTGATGCCTTGTGATGCACCCATGCTCTCAAAACTGATTCAAGGTCAGATCTGGATCCACCACAACCCTGATCAGAACGACGTAGTTACAGAAGATGAGTGAATGAATGTATGAGTGTAACAGGGGTTTGGGGTGGTTCTGTTTTCCGTTATTATGGCCGCTCATTCTGTAACGCCACACAGGAGAACAGCCCGCAGCCACAGGAACCGAACAGCTTGTTTTGGACCCTTTTGGCCCGTGTTTGGATTACGGAGCTCTGTGTGTTTCTGTGGCTATGGAAGAGGCCGGACACAGCTCCGGATGAATCATGTTTTTTTGAAGACTTTTTAATTTCCATTTCTCTTGTGAAAATAAACAGCTCACTGAAGGAATTGGGCTCCGCACTTGTTTCCGAATCACGATCCTGAACCTCAGCTCCCTCACTCTCTACAGTCTGTAGAGAGTGTGACTGTGTGCAGAAGTGTTGGCGCCCCTGGTCACGTGATCTTTGAATGACTTTCTATGTGAAAATGCATTTTTGGCTCTAAATAGACAGCGGTTGTGGGTTTGAGTCCCGCTCTGGGTGACTGTCTGTGAGGAGTGTGGTGTGTTCTCTCTGTGTCTGCGTGGGTTTCCTCCAGGTGACTGTCTGTGAGGAGTGTGGTGTGTTCTCCCTGTGTCTGTGTGGGTTTCCTCCAGGTGACTGACTGTGAGGAGTGTGGTGTGTTCTCCCTGTGTCTTTGTGGGTTTCCTCCGGGTGACTGACTGTGAGGAGTGTGGTGTGTTCTCCCTGTGTCTTTGTGGGTTTCCTCCGGGTGACTGACTGTGAGGAGTGTGGTGTGTTCTCCCTGTGTTTGCGTGGGTTTCCTCCGGGTGACTGTCTGTGAGGAGTGTGGTGTGTTCTCTCTGTGTCTGCGTGGGTTTCCTCCGGGTGACTGTCTGTGAGGAGTGTGGGGTGTTCTCTCTGTGTCTGTGTGGGTTTCCTCCGGGTGACTGTCTGTGAGGAGTGTGGTGTGTTCTCTCTGTGTCTGCGTGGGTTTCCTCCGGGTGACTGTCTGTGAGGAGTGTGGGGTGTTCTCTCTGTGTCTTTGTGGGTTTCCTCCGGGTGACTGTCTGTGAGGAGTGTGGTGTGTTCTCTCTGTGTCTGCGTGGGTTTCCTCCGGGTGACTGTCTGTGAGGAGTGTGGGGTGTTCTCTCTGTGTCTGTGTGGGTTTCCTCCGGGTGACTGTCTGTGAGGAGTGTGGGGTGTTCTCTCTGTGTCTGTGTGGGTTTCCTCCGGGTGACTGTCTGTGAGGAGTGTGGTGTGTTCTCTCTGTGTCTGTGTGGGTTTCCTCCGGGTGACTGTCTGTGAGGAGTGTGGTGTGTTCTCCCTGTGTTCATGTGGGTTTCCTCTGGGTGCTCCGGTTTCCTCTCACGTTCCCGAAAGAGACGTTGGTAGGTGGATTGGTGACTCAGAAGTGTCCATAGTTGTGAGTGAATGTGTCTCCCCGCCTTGTGCCCAATGATTCCAGGTAGGCTCCAGACCCACCGCGTCCCTGAACTGGATAAGTGGTTACAGACAATGAATGAATGAAGGATTAGTTCACAGGTGTGTGTGTGTGTTTATGACTGGGTGAGTGTGTGATGGACTAGTGCCCTGTTCAGTGTGTATTGTGGTTTTTCTTTTTTTATTTTTATTTTTTAATTTGTTTTAATTGTAGTCCACAAACAAGAAATTAAAAGATAAATAAATGTAAAAAAAAATAGACAGAGGCCAAAATAAGAAGAATGAATGTTTTCATATACGCAGGGGCTGCACACTATTGTTTACACCATGTTACATTGTGAAATGTTTAACACAAAATCAACTGTTTTATGTGTGCTGGTCCTGTCATGCGGGGCGTACTGGCTCCGAGTCAAAGCCCTGTCCTTGTCTTCATCTGTGTCTTAGTGGATCTTTCTCAGCAGATTTTGCCAGAGCTTCTCTGATCGTGTTCAACAAGCTCAGTGTCCTGTTCTTCATTTATCTTTTCCTTCTTCTGTTTGTTCTTCCACATCTGTGAACCAGCGCTGAAAGAACTCAGCTCTACACCAGAGGGTCCACAACATTTGGGGCAGAATCTGAGGGGTTTCATATGGGCTTTTAGTGGGTGGGGAGTCCTGGAAGAGTTCATATCAGGATCCTTTCAGGGCGTGAAGGTCATGGTCTTAAACCATGGTTCTGAAAGAGTTAAAAGCTATGAAAAGTCCTTTCCTTGGTCTCAGTGCTTGGCTTTGGTGTAACCATAGCAACCACAACAACCCCATGACCAGCAGCTCCATCTTTTCATCAAACGTGGTTTGTGTCTGAAACGTCCTAAATACCCAGGCAGTGTTCTGAGGGGTGAAGGCACTGAGTCTGATCTGAATCACGTTTTTTGTATCAAACGCAGCCTGCTGAGGTTCTTCTGTCAATTTCTGAAGGTAGAGTAGATGTGGTCTTCAAATGTGTATCTTGCGTGTCCAATAATCCTGTCGGCACCGTCACTCATCAGAAGTAAATGGCAGAAGTAGCAGCGTTATCACAGAAGTTTGGAATAATTCTAGATAGCGGACATTAGCGTATCAACATCTTGGCCTCACTGTGTATGATTTCTGCTTTTGGATCATGCCTCGTGAGACGGCGTGGGCAGCAACACATCAAGGTTATTGCTTTTGGTTTCAGACACAGCTCAGGCTACAATTCTTTTTATAATGTAGACCAGGCGTGTGCTGATTGGAGCAGATGACAAGGCCAGAGGGCCAGTCTCTCTCTGCCAATATATTGTTCAGAATTATTATTAAATATTCAGCATTCAATATATATATAAACACACACACACACACACACACACACTCAGCACTTAATATCTAACCTCCAAAGTGTTGAACATGGCCAGCGTCCACAGACAGAGCCTTTTCTTTGTTGCTTTTCCTGGCAGAATTACTCCAGCTATAGTCAGAACTTATTCAATTATAGCCTCTGTTCTCTCTCTCTCTCTCTCTCTCTCTCTCTCACACACACACACACACACACACTGCTTTTGGCATGGTCAGCACAGGGCCCATTAAACTCTATGGGCTGAGTGCAGGGTTTTACAGCTCTGTCTACATGACTTAAGTATGTGGGTTATATGATTAAGTGTGTGTGTGTGGCAGGCACATAATGACAGTGACATACAGCAGGAAAGCCACCCAGAAGGGTCCTGAGCTCACACTGCAGCCATGCGTTCTGCACAATGAGGGGTGAAAGTGCGTGTGTGTGTGTGTGAGACAAAAGAGAGAGTTTGCTTGAGTGAGAAGATGAAGTAAAGGAGGAGGAAGAGTTGGGGCCTTAGAGCAAAGTGAAACGAGCGAAAGACTGATGTCTTTTTGTTCTTCAGACAGAAGAGAAAACTACCCCAGACAGCAGATAGCCCTCTAGGCGACATGTTACTGAGCATGGCTGCCTTAACTGGACCTGGGCATGACTGGGTGGGTTATAAGGGGTGTCCACTAAGTTTTGGACATGCAGGGTGTGATCAGCGACACTGGATCCTTTGATCACTCGCTGGAATCAAAAAGGAACGACTTGACTGAAGGCCACTTCGGACCAACTGCTGAGAGGAGGAGGAGGGCTGGAGTGTTTCCTGCAGCCACACAGAATACACACACACACACACACACACACCTGCACTGAAGTGTGTGTGCATTCTGATATTGTGTGTGTGTGTGTGTGTGTGCGTGTGTGTTTGAGTCTCATATGTTCTCTCTCTGTGTGTGTGTATATTCTGAGGGTGTTTATTGTGTGTGTGTGTGTGTATGTGTTTGAGTCTCATATATGTTCTCTGTGTGTGTGTGTATTCTGAGGGTGTTTATTGTGTGTGTGTGTATGTGTTTGAGTCTCATATATGTTCTCTGTGTGTGTGTGTGTGTGTGTATGTACTCTGAGGGTGTTTATTTTGTGTATATGATTAAGTCTCATGTTCTGAGGGTGTTTATTATGTGTGTGTGTTTGAGTCTCATATATGTTCTGAGTGTGTGTGTGTATGTACTCTGAGGGTGTTTATTTTGTGTATATGATTAAGTCTCATGTTCTGAGGGTGTTTATTATGTGTGTGTGTTTGAGTCTCATATATGTTCTGAGTGTGTGTGTGTATGTACTCTGAGGGTGTTTATTTTGTGTATATGATTAAGTCTCATGTTCTGAGGGTGTTTATTATGTGTGTGTGTTGAGTCTCATATATGTTCTGAGTGTGTGTAATCTGAGGGTGTTTGTGTGTGTGTGTTTGAGTCTCATATGTTCTGAGTGTGTGTGTATGTATTCTGAGGGTGTTAATTGTGTTTGTGTATATGTGTTTGAGTCTCATATATGTTGTGCGTGTGTGTGTGTGTGTGTTTGAGTCCTTGTGTGTGTGTGTGTGTGTGTTCTCTGGTGGTCCAGTTGTGGCTGTAGTTTATTCTCCATTTTTTTTCTCTTGTTGTTTTTTATAGCAAACATCAAATTGTTCCTAATTCTGCGCCGCTGGAGGAGGCTAATCTGTGGGTTTTGGCAGAAGGAGCAGTCTTCTAATTTAAAAAAGCTGCTCTCTCTCTCTCTCTCTCACTCTCTCTCTGTCTTTCTTTCCCTCTCACTCTCTCTCTCTCACTTACTGTCTTTCTCTCTATATCTCATACAAACACATTCTTGTGCTCTTCCCCTCTCTTATATTAATCCCCCCTTTAGGTTTCAGGCTTTCTCTCTGTCCCTTTGGATCTATTTTATCTGTCTCAGTTCCTGGACTCGTTCTGTCGGAGCTGTGTTCTGTATCATTTTTGCAGAGAGAGAGAGAGAGAGAGAGAGAGAGAGAGAGAGAGAGAGAGAGAGAGAGAGAGAGAGAGAGAGAGAGAGAGAGAGAGAGAGAGAGAGAGAGAGAGAGAGAGAGAGAGAGAGAGAGAGAGAGAGAGAGAGAGAGAGAGAGAGAGAGAGAGAGAGAGAGAGAGAGAGATTCAGAAAATGTTATTTCAGAGAGAATAGAAAGCTCCTCAGTGTCGTCATGCTGCCGAATGTTCTGTTCATCACTCCAGCCTCATAAAAGTGCAGAGGGCTGCATTTTCCACCACTCAGCTCTGTGCGTGTGGTCCAGATATTCATTACGTTGTGGGGACCCGAATCTGTCTGCTCACATTATGGGGACGTGTTGTTGACGTCTGGGCTCTGGGGTGGTCAGTCCACTGGTCTGAGAACACAAGCAGCAGTCTCTTTGTTTGATATGCTTTTCCTTTTCTTGGTGAGGGCATCGTGACAGATCCACATCCTTTCAGACCCATAGCATTGAGTGTAAGTTAGGGAAGACCAAACATAGAGACAGAGAGAGAGAGGGTGGAAGGTTAAAGGGCAAATAAACTGTTACTGTGTTTTGACTGCGGATGCCACAGAGGTGAGTTTATTTGAACAGATGTAAAATGCAGCTGGATGTTTGGTGTGTGTGTGTGTGTGTGTGTGTGTGTGTGTGTGTGTGTGTGTGTGTGTAAGCCAAATGTGTGCCTCAGGGCCTCACTCTTGCTTGTCCCCAGTGACAATTACCCTCTCTCTCTCTCTCTCTCTCTCTCTCTCTCTCTCTCTCTCTCTCCTCTCTCTCTCTCTCTCTCACACACACACACAAAATGATAGTAAATAGTTAATAATTAATCCTGCACTCTTTTAGAGTGTTTGAACGGCTCCTCTGAGGTACACACTTGTTTCCTAGCTCAGAAGTGCACACTCCTCCAACCCACTTCCTCACTCCCTTACTTTCCATCTCTAGGGTCCTGCACAGATGGCCTGTGGATTTTTATTTCATCCAAAGGTCAATGCTGAAAATCCCACACACCAGGAGAGGCTCTGGACCACCCTGGCAGAACATCCCACACACAAACACACACCAGTGCACACTTGCTCACACTCGTTCACTCTCTAATCTTTTCCTTCTTCTCATTAACTTTGAACTGTTTTCTGTATCTTCCACAAATGTCTGTTTATTCCCAAAACAACTCTCAGAAGTCGTCTCTGCACAAAGGTTTTTATCTTCTCTTTATTCCTTAAAAAAAACTGTGCCTTAAAGGCTGATATGTAAATGAGCTCTCTTCTGATTGGGCCGTGACGTTCCTCTTTCAGGAGCTAATATCTGCAGTAACAACACTCTGTATCACTTCAGCAGCAGTGAGTGAGTTAACTACATTAGTCTGTAGCTTTATTCATGTTTCTGTGACAACAATAAAACAACGATACATTTAAAACACATGTTTAACTAATTCACATTTATATAAAGGCAAAAGAGGAAACCAGGAAGTGAAATGATGTGGAAAAAGTTGTTAAAACAAGATGGATGAAATGCTTTGTTGATTTTCTGTATTAAATGTAGTAAACACATCTTCCGTAAAGTACGTTCATTGATCGCTCTGTTGGTAAATATTTATCCTGATCAGGGTCCCAGTGGATCTCACCCTGGGCAGGGCGCAGCTCCATCGCAGAGTTCAGCAGAGAACACACACATTTAAATGAAAGCCGTTTAGTGTTCAGGGATTTGGGGCCCATGAAAAATATCACAGGGGCCCAGCCACTCAATTTTCTAATAAATTTTAATGGCCACTGTGAGCGACCCAATGAATTTTTCTAAAACCCCACCTCGCCCCCACCCCCACCACCACCATCAACACCACTACACCACCTATCGTACCTCGGCTGCACAATCACATGTGAGAAAATGTATGAAACATAAAGGAAATCTTCCAGTGAAGATTACATTAATTTGGAAGTCACTTTTAAGCGTGAAATGATTATTTGAAAGCAGTTTTCAGTTTATTATGCTGCATTTTTCCATTTTAAACGTATGCAGAAAAGTCAATGTATTGTTTTTCAATGGAAGGGAACAATTGATGGCGTATGTTATCTTTTTTTTTTTTTTTTACAGATTCAAGCCCAGAATATAAACAACATTGATTTTTTTTGTCCTGATAGGAGCACTTTAAAATGCAGCTAGGTTTTTGCGATCTGCCGCAACTATCGTCTGCTTCACACTTGTGAACATCAAACAGCTGCAGTGAATGACACAAAGTAAACTTGGTTTTCTAAAAACTGCCAGAGTTCTCTCCTCTTCAAACAGAGAGGACTTTTAAATTACATTCCCCCATCTGGTTCAAATGTATAGTGTGTGTGTGTGTGTGTTTCATATCGCCTTCCACTGAATTAATACAAGAAAACCAGGCATGCCATGTGCACTGTGAGTCATTTCACTGTTTCTGAAACAATAATATATCCCTTTTTAATAAAACAGAGGCTCCGATGGTCTTTGAGGGTCTCGGTACACATTTGTGAGCCCGATGAATACAGACTGAGGAGTGTTTCATGTGACAGTTTATTTCAGATCCAGCAAAAAAATAAGAGTTGAATATAGGCCTGGGCCTGGGCTCAGACGACCGCTTTCAGCACCCGAAACCAAAGCAGAACTCACTTTGGAAAAAAAAGTGGAAACACAATGAAAGCGTGAGTGGGGGGACACATACACACATGTGAAGAAAGCCCTGAAAAAAAAATCAAATAAAACCAACCCGACTCTTTGAAAAGTCCATCTGTGCCACAGAGCACACTGACATCCAACCTTTCTTCATCAGGAAACCGAACATGGAATGTTTCACTCCTCTTTAGGGCTCCTGTCTCTCAGAAAAAGAGGCACAACTGTCCAGACACTCACCCTCTCATAGCAATCTGTGCCGAATCAGATCAGACAATGATTCAAAGCTTAATTCACCATAATTCAGTTTAAAGCTCATGCTTTAAAACTCACAACAACAACAACATACCAAACATAATGTATACATTCATTCACTCATTCATTTACTATGAGCAATGCACCTGATCAGGAACACACACTCAAGAGGAGATAAGTCCATCACAGGGCATCACACACTCACACAGTCACTTATATTCTGATACCTGTGTACAGTCTCACACACTCACCCAGTCACTCACACCTGTGTACAATCTCACACACTCACCCAGTCATTCACACCTGTGTACAGTCTCACACACTCACCCAGTCATTCACACCTGTGTACAGTCTCACACACTCACCCAGTCATTCACACCTGTGTACAATCTCACACACTCACCCAGTCACTCACACCTGTGTACAATCTCACACACTCACCCAGTCATTCACACCTGTGTACAGTCTCACACACTCACCCAGTCACTCACACCTGTGGACAGTCTCACACACTCACCCAGTCACTCACACCTGTGTACAGTCTCACACACTCACCCAGTCATTCACACCTGTGTACAATCTCACACACTCACCCAGTCATTCACACCTGTGTACAGTCTCACACACTCACCCAGTCATTCACACCTGTGTACAGTCTCACACACTCACCCAGTCACTCACACCTGTGTACAATCTCACACACTCACCCAGTCATTCACACCTGTGTACAGTCTCACACACTCACCCAGTCATTCACACCTGTGTACAATCTCACACACTCACCCAGTCACTCACACCTGTGTACAGTCTCACACACTCACCCAGTCATTCACACCTGTGTACAGTCTCACACACTCACCCAGTCACTCACACCTGTGTACAGTCTCACACACTCACCCAGTCACTCACACCTGTGTACAGTCTCACACACTCACCCAGTCACTCACACCTGTGTACAATCTCACACACTCACCCAGTCATTCACACCTGTGTACAGTCTCACACACTCACCCAGTCACTCACACCTGTGTACAGTCTCACACACTCACCCAGTCACTCACACCTGTGTACAATCTCACACACTCACCCAGTCACTCACACCTGTGTACAGTCTCACACACTCACCCAGTCACTCACACCTGTGTACAGTCTCACACACTCACCCAGTCACTCACACCTGTGTACAGTCTCACACACTCACCCAGTCATTCACACCTGTGTACAGTCTCACACACTCACCCAGTCACTCACACCTGTGTACAGTCTCACACACTCACCCAGTCACTCACACCTGTGTACAGTCTCACACACTCACCCAGTCACTCACACCTGTGTACAATCTCACACACTCACCCAGTCATTCACACCTGTGTACAGTCTCACACACTCACCCAGTCACTCACACCTGTGTACAGTCTCACACACTCACCCAGTCACTCACACCTGTGTACAGTCTCACACACTCACCCAGTCACTCACACCTGTGTACAATCTCACACACTCACCCAGTCATTCACACCTGTGTACAGTCTCACACACTCACCCAGTCACTCACACCTGTGTACAGTCTCACACACTCACCCAGTCACTCACACCTGTGTACAATCTCACACACTCACCCAGTCATTCACACCTTTGTACAGTCTCACACACTCGACCAGTCACTCACACCTGTGTACAGTCTCACACACTCACCCAGTCACTCACACCTGTGTACAGTCTCACACACTCACCCAGTCACTCACACCTGTGTACAATCTCACACACTCACCCAGTCATTCACACCTGTGTACAGTCTCACACACTCACCCAGTCACTCACACCTGTGTACAGTCTCACACACTCACCCAGTCACTCACACCTGTGTACAGTCTCACACACTCACCCAGTCACTCACACCTGTGTACAATCTCACACACTCACCCAGTCATTCACACCTGTGTACAGTCTCACACACTCACCCAGTCACTCACACCTGTGTACAGTCTCACACACTCACCCAGTCACTCACACCTGTGTACAGTCTCACACACTCACCCAGTCACTCACACCTGTGTACAGTCTCACACACTCACCCAGTCATTCACACCTGTGTACAGTCTCACACACTCGCCCAGTCACTCACACCTGTGTACAGTCTCACACACTCACCCAGTCATTCACACCTGTGTACAGTCTCACACACTCACCCAGTTACTCACACCTGTGGACAGTCTCACACACTCACCCAGTCACTCACACCTGTGGACAGTCTCACACACTCACCCAGTCACTCACACCTGTGGACAGTCTCACACACCCACACAGTCGCTCACACCTGTGGACAATCTCACACACACACACAGTCGCTCACACCTGTGGACAGTCTCACACACTCACCAAGTCATTCACACCTGTGTACAGTCTCACACACTCACCCAGTCACTCACACCTGTGGACAGTCTCACACACTCACCAAGTCACTCACACCTGTGGACAGTCTCAAACACACACACAGTCGCTCACACCTGTGGACAGTCTCACACACCCACACAGTCGCTCACACCTGTGGACAGTCTCACACACACACACAGTCACTCACACCTGTGGACAGTCTCACACACACACACAGTCACTCACACCTGTGGACAGTCTCACACACTCACCCAGTCACACACACTCTCAACTATGGATGTATTACACACTCACATAGTCACTCACACCTATGAACAAATTACACACCAAGTTACTCCCCCTTTCACACTTCTGGACAATTTCACACATTTACCCATTCACCCTCTCACTCACACAGTAAAGCAGCGAAGTGCCAGGCCCAACATCTGTCAGGTTTATACAATGTCTCAAAGACAGAATGTGAAAGTGTGTGTAACTTTAAAACAAGCTGCCCCAGACAGTTATAGTGGGATTTAACACGTTCATAAATACATTCAGCCAGTCAGGAAAAATATATACAGGTCTGGTTGAAATGGGCCAAACCTGTGTGTGTGTGTGTGTAGCCACTGAGCTCCAGCTTCATTTCTAATGGAGTTCTGAGTGAAAGAGCTTCATGTAAATCTAGCTTCAGGATTACAGAATGTACTTCACTGTGTCCTGACTGTGGCTTCAGCTTAAACAGTGTTACACTAAACTAACCTCTAATGTGGAACTGGAACTGTGTTCTCTGGTTTAAGCACCAGTGAAAACCACTGGGAGAAGTTGGAGTCAGGTTTGAGATTCAGAGAACTATCCCAAATCAGTACCTGACCTCAATAATGTTAACATGGCTGAATGAAATAAAGTGCTCACAGCAATGTTCTATAAACTTCTGTTACTGTTAGTAAAGAGAGACACACTCCTCTGGAATCCTACATTTTAGAGGATAGTTTGGGTGTGTTGATGTGCTTATTTTTCCCAATGTATTTTATTGAATGTAGATTAAATCTACTATAAAAACAGACAAAAGTACACACATTTACTTTGGGACCAGGCTTAAACTTCCAGAGTGACATATATTATTTTAAAGCTACATTTTATACACTCTTTTAAATCTGAGAAACAGAATCAAATCCAACCTGGACCACACAGGAGTGCTCACAAACAGTGAGGTCTGGAAATCTTCTATAATTTATCATTATTTTAATTACACATCACTGATGGGTGCATTGGATTTGTGAATGCAGCTGTGTTCATATAAAAACCTCTGGTTTCCCCACAGAGTTAAAGAATTCCCCTCTCTCAAAGAGCAGTGTGTGTGTGTGTGTGTGTGTGTGTGTGTGTGTGTGTTAGACAGCTGAAATCTCTAAACTTGACAGTGGTGACCCTTAATTCAAATATGCCTTCCATGTGGCTTCCTCTGGCCTTGTTTTTCCTCGTGTTTTCTTTAATCGCGAATAAGATGTGTTAATGCTAATACTCCTCAGATGCTAATAGGCTAAGCTTTAACTGTGCTCACTTCCAGCAAGGCGTACAAAGCAGTGACACAAGCTTTTTACAGATACAATATAATTTCTAAAGCAGAGTGTGTTTGTGTAAGTGCACTTGTGTTTAAGCCAAATATGCTATTATACTTGAGTGAGAGGTTTGTGTACGTGTGGCCTACAACTAGCTTTAGCTTAGCCCCTAATCTCTAGAGTGTACAGGGATACACTCCCAATTCCACATGTACTACGTATACATTAATAGTTAGAGTTTAATAATAATAATAAATATTAAAGTTGTAAAATACTTGTATAGTACTTTTACAAGACTTTTTTTTAAAGTATGAATGTTTTAATTATTAAAACACAACACAGGTGCCCAAAGCTGATCGTAGAGAGTTTAAGTAATTGTCCAACATTAAAAACACCTGCTAAAATTGGTAAATAACAGGTGTGTTTGAGCAAGAAAAGAACACACACACACACACACACACACACACAATAGCAGTGCACGTCCTGCTACATTACTTCAGAATAAATGAAAATGAATGCATCATCTGTCCTAACACTTCTGTTCTCTTTCTTCATCGTTTGTGGGGATTCTCCTTGGCAGCAGCTCCCAGTCCCTCCTTCGTTAACTATTGTTCTTTTACTATCTTTCCATATCCTTTCCTTTCCTTTTTTTTTAATTCCACTCCCAGCCACATCTGCATGACAGATGTGTGAGGGTATGAGTAAGTTCTCTCTTATTTTCCTCTCTCTCTCTCTCTCTCTCTCTCTCTCTCTCTCTCCCCTCATCCTCCTTTTATTGGAACATGAGCAGCACAGTGTTAATCCCTCTCTCTTCCATCATTCTTCAGACCACCCACAGCAGGCCCTTGGACCCCCTGCTGGTACACACACACACACACACACGCACAGCGCCACTGAAAAGAGGACTGTGGAACTACACTTTTTAAAAAATATTTGAAAAATGAACATTGTGTACACTACATTTTACAATGTTTTCTATAGGTTTTTAATACTGTTATTTGATGAGTGATTTGTATGTAAATTGACTAAATGTTTTTTAAATGACCACATCTGTTTGTTCAGCTTTGTGCAGACCAGACCAGGACTGCTAAAATTGCACAGCACAGTTTCGCCCTCTAGTGTCTATTACAAAGAACTGCAATATTTACAAGTTGACTTACACAGATGAGTGAAGGGGTACACATTTTAAGTTACACACACACACAATAATGTTGTAGGCTAGGTAGCAAATAGCAATAAGAGACATTTAAGATTGAATTAGTGAGAGTGTGTAGAAACATTGTGAATGAATATTTGTTTGGAGCAAGATGTAAAAAGAAAGAAACGTGAGAGTGAGGAAAAGGAGGGGAAAAAAGGCAGCGTTATGGAGCTGTGTTTCCTGTGACAGCAGAAGATGAAGCAAACAGTGAGGCGTGTGAGTGTTACACGAGACTGACGGCATATTAGATATTAGCAATGTGAGAAGACAGCAAGGATGACTCCTTTTGTTCTTACACTGTGCCAAACTGACCCCAGAACCCTCTCCAAAAACACACACACATCCACACACTGATCTCCCAGCAGGCCTTTGTGTTCCTCTCTTGGAAATATCTGAAATACTCCTCCGTAATGGGGAAGCTGACTCAGAGGGATGTTTGAAAAAATCACTATAAAGAAAGATGGGATAGGAATAAAGATGAAAGTATGGCGCCTTCTGTATCCTGGCATTGGCAGCATTTGGCCAGAAGATTATTAATGAATGTCTTTACTGAGACAATCAGCTGCTCTCTTTGAAACATCTGTACTGTGGACTTATGCCATTGGAAAACACTTAGGGAATTAATGCAAGGACCTGTGGACATCTTTTTAATGTTTCGTAATGGGAAAATGTAACATTTTCAATCCTGTTAGCCATAGTTCTTGGTCCTGGATAACATCCATCTAAAAGAAGTGAATTACGGCATCCACAGCATTTATTAAATATAAGAATAATAGCCATGTATATGGTCACATTCCCAGTCAGAAACTATGAATACATTCTGTGCACTGGGGTCACAATTAAATGTAAACGAATTCAGCAATGGGGGTTGTCCTTGGGAGGAAGCAAAGTCAATTCTTCTACCTATAAAAGACTTAAAAATAGGTCCTTAAGCATGTTTTCCATTAAAATCACCTAAATGTTGTACTCTAATTACTCTGTTTACCAGTAAATCCTCCAGAATCGCTAGTATTTGAGTGTTTCACAGCTGCCAATTGTTGAATCACTGACCATGTTCTGGGCAGCACAATGCCTTCCAAACTGCCCAAGGTCAACCTCATCAAAGTCAACCCCCATGGAGCCATCGTCAGGATGGATGGACAATTGGAGTGAAATTGATGTGCATTTCAAACGTTGCTCCACCAAAGATGACTTCAAATGACCTGCTACTGTCATTGGATTGAGCCCTTCAGGTGAACACAATGGAGTATTTGGGTAAAAGATAAGAGAAGTCTTCCTTCGCCCTCCTTTTCACTGCTACCCCTCACTCCAAATCGGAAATGTGGACCCCCCCTGTGGTGTGTATTAAGAAACGACTTGTGAATTATGAGCGTTTTTGAGCTCACACCTGTGAATGCGGCGGAGATATCCTGTTTGGAAATGGCCGCTGGCCTCGCCAACAACCCCCCCTCCAACCCCCCTTCAAACCCTCCCTCGCCCTCCTGCCCCCCCAAACCCTGGCCAGAACAGGAAGTGTGGACAGGAAACAGCTGTCCCTCGCATCCGCTCTCCGCTCCCCAGGTGCATCCTGGGTACTTGACGTTTGCAACAGATACACAAATTTATTCAATTGTATATTTTCCCTATGAAGACAATTAGAGCATATTAGAGAAGACTATGGTGTATTGTCATTACAGAGTATACCATATGCCAAAAATAAAATCCAAGGCACCTATTTTAATGAGTGACTTCAGCTAAATTAATACACCCAATGCAGAGTCAGGACTTCTTTTTTGCACTCAGATTGTATAATCTCAGTGGGAGCCATATATTAGCCTAGCTAGCTAATAGTCAGACAGCGTGACAGGGCAGTGGAACTTTATTCCTTGGGGTGAAGAAGCATGAACCCAAATTTTTGGGATTGGTTAAAATGGCGTTTGGGATCTAGAACCATCCAAATTATGTGACCTCACTAATGCTTTTAAGCTGAGTGCTATCCAATATTTACAAATTTCCAACAGCTAATGGTCTGATTAGCATTCTGCTACATCCTTCATACCATTGCTGTATATCATTGCTGTTTTGGTACATGTTCAATATACTACTATCATTTGAACACAGCAGCTATCCTTCACATTGTGTGAAAATTTAATTGACGAATGGACCAGTAGATATGCTCCAGAAATATCCATTCATTGTCCGTAACTGCTTGTCCAGTTCAGGGTTGCGTTGTGTCTGAAGCCTGCCCGGAACTATTGGGCAGGAACACATCCTGGAGGGCGGGCTCCAAAAATACTTGGAATAAAATAATTTTTACATTGACTTTGAATGAAAGTTAACAAGTTTATTTCCTTCTTCCATAAAGTTACTGTTTTAGACAGGTTTTTCTTTGGACAGAAATGAAGTGAAAATACAGCAGAAATATTGCCAGAGATTTGCAATATCTCCCAGTTCTATTGGTTTGTATCAGACTGTATTCTATATCCTCTAAGGCCCCTCACTATAGAATATTGTGAAAAGTAAATATGCACCTACACACTCGTCTGACCCCTGGCATGCCACACTGTTTGTCACTTTCTCCACAGAATAGACTTCTCTTATTGCTCTAAACAATTAGCCTCTCCGATCCCTATCACAAAACTTGCACAATAGTGTTTACACGGGCCGCAGGAAATGTGTCCATGGAGACCTTTTACTGTGTGTGTGTGTGTGTGTGTGTGTGTGTGTGTGTGTGTGTGTCGGCATGTTTTAAAAGACAGAGAAAATGTTAAGGACTTTTTGTTTGTGTGTGTATGATACCTTTATTATGTGCCATACTTAAGTTCACAGTTACAATTTTTCATTAAATGTAGCCTTCTTTATTATCCATCTTTATATTTAAATGCCATTAGAATTGTACTGTATTCAAGGTTTGCTGAATATTTATGATATATACACACGTAAAAGTACACTCCCGTACACACACACAATCACACAATAAGAATACACCAATGTCCACGCATACACCAAGAACCACAATGGGAGTCAGTCTCAGTGCTTCAGTATGACGGCGAGTGTTTGGAAAGGTTTTACAATGAGACTCTTCAGGATTCCAATAGTGGCTCTGATTTCTTCCTCCCTCTGCTAACAGCGGAAACTCTACAGTGCTGTTATTACCTCTGAAATACACAGTTTGGGTCTTTGCACAAAGAGTCAAATTGAAATGTCAACAGGGTGGCGTGTTTGGCCTCTTTTCTTCTGGGAATATTTGGAGTTGTGTGTGCTTTTTCAAGTTTAAATAAGTATTAAAGGGTTACAGATTGATCTGGAGAAGAGCTCAACCCAAACCAAAACTTTCCATGTTAGCAGCAGAACTGATATTTAAGGGTTAAGGTCCTTTCACACATGCCCACTATTTCCTATTAATAATAAAACAGTACAGTCTGTTATAAAACACTACACTTTAACACTTTTGGAAATATATATTTTGCTGTGGCCAAAATATGAAAGTCTGTTCGGGTCAGTCAAATAAAACACATTTAATTTGGTCAAAATAAATGTTTCTAAAGTTTATTTTACTCTCATAATAAAGCATGTCATAATAATAAGGTAGCATCTCATAGTAATGACTATTATCTCATTATATGAAGAATAATGAGGGTAGGATCTCATTATGATGACATACTAAGACATAAAGGCAACGTCTATGATAGTGGGGAAACTCACATTCAGAAGCTCAGCATCTTTTAATGTGGAACTCTATGTTTGAGGAGGAAAACAGACTTTAAAACAAGCAAATGGTGAGGAAACATCCTCATTCTATAAAAAGTGTTTTTTCTTTTTGTGAATTTAGCCTTTAAGACCATTTGCTTATATTTCTAAGGAGGCCAGTATTTGCCAATGGCAATGAAATATTAAGTTTATTTATTAAGCCTATGGGAAAATAAATATTCAGGTGTTGGAAACCAGCTTTCATAAATAAAAGCTGTGTATTGTGCTGTGCAATCTATTGTGGTATTATTTAAAAAGTCTCCACTGATAAAGCTAAGATGGAGTTTATATTTATTAACACACTTATCAAAATGGCGGATAAGTTTCATGTTTTTGCAGTCTGTCAGTCGCCATGTTGCTTCCCGCGCATTTTTAATTCAAAATGTAACCGACAGCGGCGCGACGGTTGGCGATGACGTCAGGTGATTTACCACAACTGAGGAACAGTATGGAATTTGTCACATTCTCACATTTATTGTCGTGAGACGTATTTTCCAGACATTTTTGGGCAGTTAAATCGGATTCAAGGAAATCTCAGATAAGTTATTTGTTTACTGACAGCTGAGTTAAAACGATAGGTTGGCTTTGCCTCTTCAGCGAAGCTAAATTTGACTACTAATTCGAATTTCCATTCCACCTTAAATTGTGCGGCCGTTTAGCCTTTAAGGTGGAACGGAGCTAGAGCAAAGCTAGCAAAATTGTTTGTCTTATCACTGTACCAGACACGCCTTATATTTTGGTATGTTCTGCTGTACTGATACTTACCACAGACTCCAGATGTCGGTTTTACAGTTGTATGTAAAAGTTAAGAAGCCCATAGGTTATGGTAATGACATATCGGTTCCACACAATTAAATCCTCTGAGCAGAACATTATTAAACATTTTAATATAAACATAGAGTTAATTTGCCAAGTTTAACAAGGGGAAAAACATTAAATGTGGCCTGTGCAAAAGATATATTTCATATTGTATTTTTAACAATATTTTAAGCTCAGAAAATAAGTAGCCTAGATTTTCTTTGCTAATTAATATGTGCAGAAAAAAAACACATTTGAATCCCGTAGAGGTGTTACCTTATTTTCACTTGATAGTATTTTCACTTTCATTTGACATATTTAAGGCTTGCGGAATTAAATACAAAAATATGTATATCTATAATTTTTCTCTCTCTCTTATGCAACAAATGAAGCCAAAGTTCAGACTAGAAGACCTACAGTAGCCAATTTTTACCGGTTATGTTTGTTTGGCAGACTTGGAATAATGGTTAGAGGACCTGGCTTGGTTCCGGAGGGTTGCTGGTTTGATCCCCAGGACCAGCAGGAACATCCACGGCTGAAGTGCCCTTGAGCAAAGCACTAAACCCCCAAATGCTCCCCGGGCCCCGGGGATGGCTGCCCCCCGCTCTGGATGTGTGTTCAGTGCTACAGATGGGTTAAATATGGAAGACACATTTCATTGTAAGTTGTACAAAGACAAATAACTGCACTTTTCATTATTATCATAGCTCATTCATATTGTATATCAGATGTGCTGGAACTTATTTGCAATTTTAAATTGTAATTATTTACAAAATCTAGGTTTGTTTTTATAACCAAGGAGGTCTAGTTTGAATTCTGGGCACTTGATGTAGAGTGCAATATTTTCGTTTATTTTTAATCAAATTGCAGCTCTTGCAGTTTGAACCTTGCATCTTCCAAATTGCGATTTTGACATAAGAATGATTCATCTTTCAGCTCTGCTGCACAGTGTGTCAGATGAATTTAGTCTGAGTGTATCTGCTTCATTTGCCCTTATAATTAGACTCAGCTTCCTCCAGGTGCTGCCGTACCGTCCCTTAGGAATGTAAGAGCACTGGTGTGTAAATCTACTGAGGTCTATTGAAACCCTGTGGGCAGGGTGCTGGTTTGACTGGGCGTTGAAAGAGTCGATTAGACACTTTGTGAAGGTTATATTTAGAAATGAAGAAACGCATCTTCTCTCAATGGGATTAAGCTTCAAGTCATTCTCATAGTCTTAATTTAACACATAGGCAAATCCTCAGAGACGCCATGGCACAGTGGTGCTTCTCGAACTACGGCTAGCACTCAGCTGGAACGGCAGGTGTTAAAGACATGAACAGAAAATAGAATATGAACTGTAGAAGAGGAGGACCTCTAGTAACACAAGTATCTTTTTTCTTAACTATGGCCCCTTCAAAACACATAAACTAAATTAAAATGGAAAAAAAACTTTCTTTAAATTGGGCAGAAAGTGAAATTCAAATGGAAACAGAAAGCAGTGAGTTGTAACTCCCTATGTTCTGTGTTTAAATTGCCTGTGAAATTCATCCTTCAGATTGCACTGCATTCAAATGTTACCTACGCTGCCTCCATAAATGCATCTTAAGACTGTACTGGGGACAGCAGTAATCCATACGTCAATAAGGTTTAGAAGCACTGTTGATATATCTGGGCTTTGGTAGTGGACTAATCTGTAGTGGTGCATTTATTGTGGTGTGATGAGGCAGCGTTTCAGATGGATTATGGGATAATTATGGTTAGTTTTCCCGGGCCAAAGAAGAAAAGAAACATTAAGGATATTTGTCCAATAATAATAATATTAATTAGCGTTCTATCTTCTTTTGAGGGTTGTTTTGAAGCCAGGCTTTAAAAATTAGGGAATAATAAAATAACATAAAATCATTGCTTTCCTTTTCTGGGAAATTCCCAGCAAGTTTAAAAATACACAAAATGGTTTATGCCTGTAATGTGCTGTTACTGTTATTTATGAAAACACCTACTTGGCATGTCTGGTGAACTGGAGTCGATCAGAGGAGCGTGTGTGTGTCTGTGAGTGTGTGTGTGTGTGTGAGCAAGCAGCCGTCTTTGGTGTTATTCAATTGTGATGTAAAGTCAGTTTCCTTCTAGCTGTGATCCAAGAACCTTTAGAGTCCAGGACTGACCAGAGACATGTGTGTGTGTATGTGTGTGTATCGGGGGCATATTTCCTTATCTAAGGTCCGCAGGCGGTTTTTGAGTCCCTTATCAGCACTAAC